>NC_053432.1:77741536-77855391 GCF_007990345.1 Gossypium hirsutum
TTTATGGTGAATCCAAATTTGAAATAGGGGATCCAGAAATCGCTCTGACCCTATTTCACTAAAACTCAGATATATCATATAATATAATACCTTTACCTGTTTTCTTATTCCATAATAAAATAGACATAATAATATTTAATTTAATATATTATTCATCTTCAAACTATGTTTCTACAATTTTTAGTGATTTTTAAAAGTTACGTCATTTCTGTTACTTGAATCTGTTTTTAGGTTACTTTCACATTTTTCATAATTTCATGTGGTAATCACCATTCAATCATACATATTAATAAACATGCATATCATTGGCCATTTTTATTAGCTAATCACTAGCAAGTATTTACACATCATTCATTGTTCATATTATACCAAAAGTAGCTAAGTTTCTATACATGCCATACACAAAAAAACGTCTAATTATACCGAGTTATTTCTTTGATAGTGTGATCGGCCTCCGACGTTTCCTTCGATCCCCGAGTGGCTAGATAAGTACTATAAGAAGAAGAAAATAAAGAGATTAAGCACTAGGCTTAGTAAGCTTACAAGCAAATAAATCACAACATTCAACATAATGGATAATTATGCATAGTATCATCTAACATCATAAATTTCTTTACTTCTCAATTTCTATCTTCTTCTTTATTCCCTTACCTTCTTTCTTACCTGACCTTTCCTTTTTCATAAATATAATCTACTTTTCCTTTGCTGTTAATTCACTGTAATTTAACTCGTATTCTGACCCGTTGAACCACTCGGAATACTAAGGATACTAGGGTCATTCTTGTCTATCAATACCCTGCCAATGCCATGTCTTTGACATGGACTTACATGAATTATTCCTGTCTCCAATGCCATATATAATATGGACTTACATGGCTCAATCCTGTCTCCAAAGCCATATTTCTAATATGGACTTACATGGCTCATTTCTGTTCTGTCCTGTCACCCTAATATCCTAACATTCCTAGGGTTCAACCGGGGCTTTCTAACACTTTCCTCTGTCACTTCACCTTAAATTTGACTTTAAATATTTTCATAACATAAATATATAAATGCTGGAAATTGACAATAATAATGTAAAATAAAAGAATATTGCATTTATTTACTGTAAACTTACCTCGATACAAAATGTGACTAAAGTTTACAATTTAGTCATTTACTTTTTCTTTCCCCGATCTACTCCCGAATTTCGCTCTTCTGATCTATAATAGCAAATTTAGCTTATTTAATATCAACATTTATCAAAACAACCCTTTACTCAAACTTTGGCAAAATCACATTTTTGCCCCTAAACTTTCACATATTTTCACTTTTGCCCCAAGGCTCGTAAATTAAACTTCATCCTATTTTCTTATGTTTATGACATACTGATCATTTTCCCTTCTATGACAACATCAAATTCACACACTAACATGTACTTATGACTATTAGGTATTTTACCGATTAAGCCTTTTTACTCGTTTTCACTTTAAACCAAGTAGCACAAGTGTCTAACATAATTAAAGCCTCATATTCCATCATAAAACATCAAAATACACAAATTTCACCTATGGGTATTTTCCAAATTTGATTCCTAACTTAAATTATTGCTAGCATAAGCTTATCGAGCTACCGGGACTTAAAAAATGTAAAGATCATTAAAAACGGGCTTGGAATCACTTACTATAAAGCTTGAAAGTTGAAGAAACCCCAGCTATGGAGAGAGTAAGGTTCGGCTGGTAACTTGAAGAAGATGATACAATTTATCATCTTTTACCTTTTTATTAATGTTAATAACCAAATGACCAAAATACCCCTCCTTACTAAACTTTCAAAAATTCCTTCCATGTCCTAATTTTGTCCATGAACTTAAAATTGGTCAAATTACCATTTAAGATCTCCTAATTAATATTCCAAAATAATTTCATACTAAAAACTTCTAGAATGCAAGTTTTGCAAATTATTCGATTTAGTCCCTAACCTCAACTAAGCACTTTATGCATAGAATTTATCACGAAATTTTCTCACAATCATGTAATCATACCATGAACCTCAAAATAATAATAAAATAAATTTTTTTCTACCTCGGATTTGTGGTTTCGCAACCACTGTTCCGTTTAGGCCCTATTTCGAAATGTTACATGTTTAAACTTATTCTTTTTAGTTATTACAATAGTAATTAAACCAACTAAACTAAGATTGAATGATTTTTTTGGGCACATAAAGGAGTTTTATTGGATGAACTTTGTTAATAGAGGTGATTATCGGTCGGTCTAAGTCAGATTCGGGTCAGATTTCAATAGAATTTTAGGTTTGGACTTGATTCAGTTTGAATAATGGGTCTAAATTTTTTCCAAGCTTGGCTAGAATAAAAATACTAAAACCGTTTCCAACTCGACCTGCCCGTATTAATTTTTATAATATTATTTTATATAAAATAAATTTAAAAACTATAATACATTAAATGCACTAAAAATATTGAAATAAATGTTTCCCAACAAATTAAAATAAATTTAAAAATATTTATATTTAAATAACACTAAAATATGTGTAATTTAACAAATAAATGTTTCTAAAATAATAATAAAATTAATAATAAAATAATGATTACATAATATTTAAACAATAACAACAACAAAATAATAACAATAAAATAACAAATGGTAGCAAAACAACAAAAAAAAAAAGAGAACAATAATTTTTATTTTCTACAAATTCGAATAAGATCATGTCAAATAAAACTTTATTAAGACTCGATTCGTGTAAAAATCGAACTTTATTTCTTACCAATAACTATTTTCGAGCTTATATTATTCTCAAAATCTTCTTCTCGAGCTATGGGGTAACGAGGTATATTAAAGAAAGAAAAAAGGAAAAAAAAGAAGTGGTAAGAAAAAGAGAAATGGAAAAGTGCAAATGAAGTGAGATGTCCAATAATAACAACCAGTAATTTGACGCCACGTGCTCATACAAGGTGTTGGTCGTAGTTGGTTGATTTCAAGTTAAGGGTAAAAAGAAAATAAAAAAGGGATAGACCAATTCCCTCCATACAGAGTAGCGCTTCTACCGGTCATCCTTCTCTGATATTAACCTCACATTCTCCCACCCGCTAGGTCTCACCACCACTATTTTTTACCTTGATAAAATCCAAAAGGAGTCTTTCTCGTCCACCACATAATCGGACTAAAGAATTTAACTTTTTCCTTCTTTATCTGTTATATTAATTAAATTTTATTTTTTCTAGACAAAGAGATAATTTCCTTTGGATTTGGAAGAAGGGGGAAATTTACAAAGTAAAAAATAACAAGGCAACAAAGAGATGACAAGCATGGACGAGTTGATGGGTCTGTTGAGGATTCACGTCAAACGGGGCATAAACCTTGCTGTTCGTGATGTCCGTACCAGCGACCCTTACGTTGTTGTTCGGATGGGCACGCAGGTTTTTCTTTCACCTCAAACAAAAAATTGATATATAAATTATCCACTTATTTATCGTAAGTTCATATTTTTTCTTTTCATTTTAAAACAATTGTTTGGTAAGTAATATTAAATTTTCAATTAATGTACCAATAATTACTTTTAAATATTTTTTATGTAATTATGAAAAAAATACAAAATTTGGGTTTATTTATCAAAAAATTGGAAAAAGAAAGTAACCATTTCATTTTCCTAGTATATATGTTAATCAGGGTTCTAATTTTATATTTGTTGCAGAGGTTGAAGACTAAAGTAATAAATAAGGATGTTAATCCTGTATGGAATGAAGATTTAACTCTTCCCATTACAGATCCTGGGGAGCCAATCAAGCTCGTAAGTCCACCAATGCATAATCATCATGCTTCTTACCTATTATATCTCATCTAAATGTGACATCTGGTGGTTTGAATGCAGACAGTGTTTGACTATGACACATTTAGCATGGATGACGAAATGGAGATGCAGAGTTTGACATACAGGCATTCGTACAGGCATTGAGAATGGATTATGCAGACTTCCCAGATGGAACCATATTAGCCAAAGTGCAACCATGTAGGAAAAACTGCTTGGCTGAAGAGAGCGTTGTTGTATTGAAGGAAGGAAGGTACTCCAAGACCTTTGCCTCAGATTGAGAAATGTGGAGTGTGGTGAGGTGGAACTTCAACTCGAGTGGATTGAAGTTCCTGGCTGTAAAGGTGTCTCAGCAACACCAACACCAACTGCATAAATTATTGCTCTTTCACTCTCTGCTAGTTATTACAATGATCACGACCTTCATTGGTCTATTTTATAAGTTGTTTTAGCAGTTGTATTACTAGTCAAAATTCTGTCCGAACTGTGGCTTTATATAGGATTGAACATGTCTTAGCTTATCCTGCCCTGCCATTCATTTTGGATGCCGAATAAAGTATTTACAATCTATTTTTGTTTTTTGCCAGAATCTATCTCTGGCAAAATGTTCTTCTATACACATATCTTGTATTTTTCTGTGATGATTCTATATAATACTTCCATTCATTTGAAAGCTGTGTGCTATTCGGGGCTGCAACTCATCAGCATGCTATTAATTCCATCAATGTCTACGAGGATCAAAAGTTGGAATTCTTTTATTTTGTTCCACACAAGTTGGAAATTGAGAAGCCATGACAATGTAGCAGCTTCTACACCTACATTAACCCATTCAACCACTAAATGCGTCATACCTTGATTATTTCTCTTAAGCCGTAATTCACTCTGTGTTGCTTGAATTATACCTTGATTATAGTGTCAAGGGTGACCTTAGCCCGCACAAAATAGTAAAATTACAATTTAGTCCCTCAATTTTAACCTCTTAAAAATTCTAAAATAATAAATTAATAAACTTATGAAATTATGAAATTATACTTTTGACTCTTTAAAAAATTTAAAATCAATTTTGACTTCCCTAAAATAAATTTCTAGCTTCATCTTTACATCTTCTCTTCTTGTCACCTTCCATCGTCACCCTCGGCCTCTTCCCATAGACCCCAAAAGTGGTACTAGTGAACTCCTTTATCCTTCTATTTAGCAATTGAACAAATGAATTTTGTAAATATATATATAAAAGCAATGAACAAACTATATCTTCTCTTTTGGTTTGGATGAGTTGAGCTTATTCAAGGTGATTAACACGTTCCACGTTTAGTTTAATTAGTAGAAGGTCAATTATGGTTTAGAAATAGTACTTGGAAAGCTTATTTAAATTGAGAGATTAAAATTATTAGTGAATTTAGATTAATAATTCTACGTCTATAGAGCATTATTTAGAAAATGAATTTCTTAAACAATTTTTAGTACAACAAATAATTTATGCTTAATTTATCTCAACTCACACAATGCTAATTATAGTCTAAATATTATACACAATTATTTATATTCACTGTCTTTAAACACTCTTATTTATGAAGGCAATAATCACACAAATAAATAAATAAAACAACAGAGAAAATATCGCAATAAATATCTTCAAAGGTGGTGGATGGCTCTTTTATATAGACAAGGAAGTTAGCATTTAAACTTCATGTTTTATCCTTTTATCAGCTTTGGAATTTGAAATCAAATATTCCAAGTTTAAAAATCAACTTCACTTAAAAACTTTGTATTTATCCTTTGTCCTAAAATGCATTTAAAAAATTATTTTATGGATCTTTCTCATCACATTATTTATAATTTTTTTAATTATTTAATAATATTTCAAACACTTTTTTCATGTCATTAATATATAATTTAGTATTTTTTTACTTTAAATTTCAAATTCTAAATCATAAATTCTAAACTTAAGTTTTAAGATTCATGATTTTTGAGCTCGAGGTTTGAGATTCAAGATAAAAATTATCAAATCATATGTCAATAACATAAAATTTTATTAAAATATTTTAAATAATTAAAAAATCATAAATAATATGATAGGAAGGATTTATAAAATAATTTCTTCATACTTTTCCCATCATCCTAAATATATTTAGAGAAACTTCCCTTTAAACATGGATTCTTTGAATGACTTACCAAAATCCTTTTTTCATAGTAATATTGCATTTGCTGCTTATTTTCGAAATAAAAATAAATAGTGTATTGTCATCTTAACACAATGTTCATTGACTGTAGTATAGCATTTCTAAATAAATATTGCAACATTTAAGATTACAAAGTTATAAATTACAGTGCTCACTAAATAATAACTATTAAATTTATTAAGTTAAGTTTTACTATTTCTAATATTTGATGCAAAAAAATATATTATCATATGTATAATGTCATGTCAATTTGTTCTTTCCACATATTATTCACTAAAAATTCAGTTAATGGATTAGTGTCTATCATTTGCATCAAGGATGAAATTTCAAAATTCAAAAAATATAGGAACTTAGAATGACCCAATTAGAGAATATAAACTAAATCTACAGTAAATGATAAGTAATTAAATTTAAACAAATAGATTTAACTGCTATTGTTCGGGTCAAGACAAAAAATTCAAAAAGTACAAATACTAAAAAATTGATCAAATTAAAATATAAAGATTAAATTCACAATTTCATAAGGTACAGGGACTAATATCATAGTTTAATCTTTTAAGCCTAAAGGCTATTTTATAAACCTTGCATAAACATATCCACGTGTACGTACTTAATTTTATATTTAATGTAAATGGAACTTTTTTTCATGTATAGAAACTACTCAGAAAAGATTAGAAATAGTTTAATTAATTAAAACAAGGAAGAGTGAAAGGCATTGCAGTGCGTGATGGTTGGAGTGAGTGAATTTGTTCCCTTTGCTTCAACTCTTTCACTCTGAACTTCCAAAACGCATGCTTCACCTTTTACTCACTTTTAGGACCAATCCATTTGTCTCTCAATTTTATTCAAATCCACGCAACCAATCATTCCTGGCCGTACCACCATTTTTTTTTCCTAAATTAATGTTGAGTAATTTTGATTAAAAATAATCCATTAAGATTATTCAATTATTATTTAATTTTTTTATTTTACACAATACTTTCATTAAATTCAAGAAAAAAATTTTAATAGCATATTTTAATCAGAAATTTGAATGGTATTTTTACTAAAAGTGTTTCCTGTCATTCTCGTTTATATTTGGTGCCTAATTTAATTGAGGTGTTTGCACTTCTTGAAGTTTTTTATTGGTTGCAAGCTATTAATATAAGTAACATCATAGTTGGATCTTAGTGTCTTTAGGTAATTATTGCGATTACTAAGAGTAAAAAAGATTTATCGGATTTTGGTTTGTTGATTATGGATTGTTGAGCTATTGCTTCTCAACTCCATAATTTGTCCTAAGGCAGCTCATAGTCTTGCTAAGATAGCCTTATCTTGTGTGGATCACATTGAGTGTAATAGTTTTCCCTCGTTCCTTAATCTTATTTTCATTTGATAATGCTTTGAATTCTAGTGTTGTTGTTAGTAGAGGATGATGGGACAGGGTGTACAAAATAAGCATGTTGGCTTAGGTTTAGTTTTTGTGCTCTTCTTTTGCTTGTTTACAAAGTTTATTTCTCAAAAAAAAAAAAATAGAAACATGAAATTAATGAATGATAACTTTTAAATTGCTTAATATATAAACTGGCCCCTGAATTTAGTAATTTCTCTTAAGTTAACCCTTAGACTTTTCTTTGGAACACATTAGTTCTAAAGGTTGGCTTCCATTACATAAATTGGTTCTTATGGCTAATACCGTTAATTTTTGAACAATTGGGTGATGTGGCCAAACTAGAATGTGACACGTGAGCAAACAAAGAAACAACATATATTTTCCTCTTTAATTATTCTAAAAATAGTAAAAAAGCTTAAAAATTCAAAAAAAAAGAGAGAGAAAAGCTAAATAATTTTTTTAGAAAACATAAGAAAATATAGATAAATTCAAAAATTCAAAAAAAATCAATAAAACATTTTTTAAAAAATCAATAAAATTTATTAGAATTTATTAGAATTTTATAAAATTACAAAAAATTAAAAAATATATTTTAGAATTCAAAAAATAAAATTTGATTGGTGAAAGCCCGATCATCATGGGCTAAAGCATGGTCAACATTGATCAGTGTTAGGTCAACACTCGGTCTTTTTTGTATTTACTTTTTTCAATTATTTGTAGCTTTTTGAAATTTAAACTATTTTTTGAATTTTTTTACATTTTATATTTTTTTAATTTTCTAAAATTTTAAAAAAAATTATGTTTTGAAATTTTCAAAATATTTATGATTTTTTTTAAATTTTAACTATTTTTTTATTTTTAATTCTAAATTCAATTTTTTTGGTTTTTTTTATAATTTATATATTTCTTATATTTTTAAAAAATTGTTTATTTTTTAATTTATATATATTTCAATTTTAAGCTTTTTTATTTTTTTAAATAATTAAAGAGGATAACACATGTTACCTTGTTTGTTCACGTCTCACCTCTGTGTTTGGTCACGCCATTCAATTATTCAAAAACTAACAATGTTAATCATAGGAACCAATTTGTGCAATGGATGTCAATCTTAAGGACCAATGTGATCCAGAAAAAATATTAAGGGTCAATTAAAGAAAAGTTGCCAAATTTAAGGTAGAATCTATTAGGGGCGAATTTAGAAGGGCTAGCAAGGCCTCGGCCTCCCTAAAATGAAAATTTTTGACCCTTTAAAATTTATAAAATTTTAAATTAATAAATGTAAAATTACACTTTACCTCTTTTAAAAATGATAATTTTTTGATTTAATCATTTAAGAATTACATTTTTACTATAAAAAAATTACAATTTAATTTTGGCCCTTAAACAAATTTTCTGATTACGTCCCTATATCTATATAAAGTGGTTAATAAATTAAAATAGTCAGCTTTATTGAGTGGGGAACATCCCCAAATTTCTACTTGGAGGTCATCTCCACCTCTTTGTATTGATCATTGGATAGATTGAAGCATAAAACAATTAAGTTATATCATGGTTCTTTTTTAATTATATTCCAAAATTTGAAATTATATGAGATCTAAAAGTAATTTAACAATAGATTGAAGCATGTTGGATGAGATATGATGTCCAAAATTGAAATCCATCATTACTATCTTGCAGCGAAAACTGAAAATTATAAAAAGTAGGATGGTAAGAAACAATGAAAAGGCAAGAATTCTAACCATGATATCCTATTCGCAAATTATGATGATTTATTGCTTCTTGTGTATGTTTTTTACTTGCTTAGTTTACTATGTACAAAGTTTTGACCTACAACTACGCCTCCTTCTTCTGTAAAACAAAGATTAGAAAACCCATTTTCAGTACTTTTTTCTATTCGAGATCGGTGAATATGGTGAAACTAGTTGAGGGTTATAAAAACTACACATATAAAAATATAGTGGATGGGAATAATTGGGATAATTGTAGGGATATGAAGATAGGCTGCTAGTATGGGATATAATAAGGCACAAAACAAGTTGGGTAAAGGTGAAGTGTATGTTGATGGGGATTTTAATCATAATAGTGAAGGGTGAAAAAAAGGAGGGGTCTAACATCACCCTAGCAGAAATAGAAATATATTGAGTTTTGAATCATGTATGTAGAAATTTGGGTTCTATTTTTAAAGTAATAAAATGGGTTTATATTTTTTCAGGAAAGTTATTGTTGATCTGATACAATTGCTAAAGATTATAAGTTGTTAAATTTATAAGGAATAAAATATGACCAGAATTGATTACGAAAGTGAACACTTTTACTGTGAAAAATAAAATAAAATAAAATAAATAAAATAAAGAACACATAAATTTTACGTGAAAATTCTTTCGGGAAAAAAACCACGGGCAGAGGAGAAGAAAATTCACTATGTCGAAAAATTTGAATCTAATACAAGAGGAATAGACTATGTCTATTTATAGGCTTGCAAAGCCATATTCTAGTAGAATTTAAACACCTTATTCTAATCGATATAAAATAGATGGAGTTTAATAAAGTTTAAAAACCTTATTCTAAAATAAAATAAAAGAAGTTTAGTTCTATATGGATTTTACTTTTATTTTATTTTCCATCGTATTTTATTTAAATAAGAATTTGGGTCACTTAATTCTAACAATCTCCACCTTCACACAAATTCTCAATGAACAAGTTCTTCATCACGAACTTTCAATAAACAAGTTTTCCACCTCTTCCATAAAATCCCTTAAGGGTTTAACTTCAACAATGAACACCAACCAAGTCTAAGCAATGCTCAAACTTGGTTATAGGAAGTGACTTAGTCATTATATCTGCAGGATTTTCATAAGTACTAATTTTGTTCACAACAATATCACCACGAGCAATAATATCACGATCAAAATGATACCGAATATCAATGTGTTTTGTTCTCTCATGAAACATTTGATCTTTTGTAAGAAAGATGGCACTCTGACTGTCACAAAATACTGTGCAGATTTGAAGGTCTTCATTGAGTTCACTAAATAGTCCCTTCAACCAAATAGCTTCTTTACAAGCCTCAGTAATCGCCATGTACTCAGCTTCAGTGGTAGACAAAGCGACTGTAGTTTGCAAAGTGACTTTCCAACTAATTGCACAACCTTTGATTGTAAAGACGTAACCTGTTAGAGATCTTCTTCTATCAGGGTCTCCAGTAAAATCAGCATCAACATACCCTATAACTCCATCTTTAGTTCTTCCAAACTGTAAGCAAACATCAGTAGTGCCTCGTAAGTATCTTAAAATCCACTGAACTGCTTTCCAATGTTCTTTACCGGGATTTGCCATATATCTGCTAACTGCACTGACTGCATATGATAAATCTGGACGTGAACAAACCATAACCATAGCATACAAGAGAGATCCCACTGCACTAGAGTATGGAACATGTGACATGTACTCAATCTCATCATTTGATTGAGGAGACAAGGCCAATGAAAGTCTGAAATGTGCTGCTAAAGGAGTACTAACAGGCTTAGCACACTGCATATTGAACCTGCAAAGAACTTTCTCAATGTACCCCTTCTGACTTAGGTACAATTTACTTGCTTTTCTATCTTTGAGAATCTTCATACCAAGTATCTTCTTTGCTGGTCCTAAATCTTTCATCTCAAATTCTTCACTTAGTTGGGCTTTAACCTTTCTTATCTCTCCTTTATCTTTTGCTGCTATCAACATGTCATCAACATAAAGAAGTAGATACATAAAAGAACCATCACTGTTTTTCTTAAAGTAAACACAACTGTCTAAACTACTTCTTTTGAAATCATAAGAGGTCATAAAGGAATCAAACCTCTTGTACCACTGTCTTGGTGACTGTTTCAAACCGTAAAGGGACTTTCTCAGCAAGCAAACATAGTCCTCTTTTTCTGAGACTATAAAACCCTCTGATTGTTGCATATAAATATCTTCCTCAAGTTCTCAATGCAGAAATGCAGTTTTTACATCTAACTCCTCAAGCTCCAAATCATGCATAGCCACAATACCAAGCAAAGCTCGAATCGAACTATACTTAACAACTGGAGAGAACACATCTGTGAAGTCCACTCCTGGAATTTGACTGTAACCCTTTGCAACAAGCCTTGCTTTATATCTGGGTTCTTCAACTACTAGAGTCCCTTCTTTCTTTTAAACACCCATTTACAACGAACAACCTTTTACCTTTAGGAAGTTTCACAAGGTCCCATGTTCTGTTTTTGTGGAGTGATTCCATCTCTTCTTGCATAGCAAACATCCACTTTTCTGAGTCTTCACAGCTAACCGCCTCAGAATAATTAGATGGCTCTTGATTCGCATCTATATCTTCAGCCACATTTAAAGCATAAGCAACTAGATCAACCTCGGCATACTTCTTTGGAGGTTTAATTTCTCTTCTAGTTCTGTTTTTGGCGATAGAGTATTGTGGTGAAGAAGCAACTCTATTCTCAATTTTTGTTCTGGCTTGAGGAGTTGACTCTGTATTAATCTGATGCTCCACCTGCTTTTGATTTTCTTTATTGGAAGAGTCTTTAAGAGATAAGTTAGGTAGCATAGCAATTTCATAAAAAACAACATCTCTGCTAATCACAACTTTTCTATTTTCAGGACACCATAACTTATACCCTTTTACACCAGCTTTATAACCAAGAAAAATGCATTTAATAGATCTCGATTCCAATTTTCCATTATCAACATGAGCATACACAGGACACCCAAAAATCTTTAAATCAGAATAATTAGCAGGATTACCAGACCATACCTCTTGTGGAGTTTTTTTCTCAATGGCAACGGGTGGAGATCGGTTGATCAAAAAACATGCAGTAGAGGCCGCTTCTGCCCAAAATGCCTTCGGTAAGTTGGCATTTGACAACATACATCGAACCTTCTCCATGATCGTTCTGTTCATTCGTTCTGCAATGTCGTTTTGCTGTGGAGTATGACGAACTGTCAAGTTCTCATGATCCCTTCTAACTTGCACAATCTATTAAACTCATCAGAACAAAACTCTAAGCCATTGTCTGTGCAGAGGTATTTTATCTGTTTTCCCTTCTGTTTTTCAATTATAATTTTCCAAGACTTAAATGCAGAAAACACATCGCTTTTCTGCTTCAGGAAAAACGCCCAAACTTTTCTGGAAAAATCATCAATAAAGGTTAGCATATAATTAGCTCCACCTTTCGAAGGCACTCTTGATGGCCCCCACAGATCAGAATGAATATACTCCAACGTTCCCTTCGTGTTATGGATTCCTCTAGTGAATCGAACTCTCTTTTGCTTCCCAAAAACACAGTGCTCACAGAAATTCAGTTTGCAAATTCCTTGCCCATTAAGAAGTCCTCTTTTGCTTAATTCTGGCATGCCATTCTCACTCATATGCCCTAGGTGCATATGACAAAGTTTAGTAATATCATCATCTGACAAGGAAGAGGAAGCGACAGCTGCATCACCAGTAACAGTAGAACCCTGTAAAACATATAACTTGGCAATCTTTCTCTGCCCTTTCATCACAACAAGGGACCCTTTGGAAATCTTTAAAACCCCACTTTCAGCTGTGTATCTGTACCCTATTGAATCAAGAGTACTCAACGAAATTAAATTTCTTTTCAATTCTGGAACATGCCCCACGTCACTAAGTGTTCTGACAACTCCATCAAACATCTTAACTTTAATTATTCCAACACCTGCGATTTTACATGAAGCATTATTTCCCATCAAAACAACACGTTCAGATACTGTTTCGTAAGTTGTAAACCAATCCCTATTGGGACTCATGTGGAAGGTGCAGCCTGAATCAAGTATCCACTCCTCGCTTACTTTAGAATCATTGACCGAAGCGACTAGAAGTTCACCATCGCTGTAGTCTTCTAAAACATCAACTTCACCGAAATTTTCTGGTTGTTTTCCCTTTTGATTCGTAGCCTCCCTTTTAATCTTATTTTGTAGCTTATAGCACTCAGATTTAACGTACCCTTTCTTCTTGCAGAAGTTGCAAGTTTTACCTCTGTTTGAAGACTTCGATCTACCCTTAGATTTACCACGAGGATTCCGTTCCTGTGTCCTACCACGATCATCATTAGCATTCCGATATTGTCTCCCACGAACAATGAGACCCTTTCCCTGATAGTCGGGTTTAACCACAAGATGTTTCATCTTATCATACGAGGTTAAAGAATCATAAACCTCATCAACTGTGAGAGACTCGCAGCTATATAAAATCGTGTCTCTAAAGGTTGAATAAGACGGGGGCAACGAACAAAGTAGAATTAACCCTAGATCTTCTTTATCATACTGAACCTCCATGGCCTCCAAGTTTGAGATAATTTCTTTAAACACTGTTAAGTGTTCGTGTACAGACGCACCTTCCTCCAAACAATGAGCATAAAGACGCTGCTTCATATGCAACTTGCTTGTTAGAGTTTTCGACATACATATTTGTTCTAGCCTCTTCTATAATGCAGCGACAGTTTTCTCTTTCATCACATCCTGCAAAATTTCGTTGGACAAATGCAGATGTAATTGTGTTAATGCCTTTCAATCCTTACGCTTCTTCTCTTCATCTGTTAATGTCGAAGGCATCTTATCTACCCTAGCAGGGCATCCTCCAGATCCATTTGTGCAAGAACTGCTTGCATCTTAATTTGCCACAACGCAAATCTGGTGTTGCGATCCAACAACGGAATTTTATACTTCAAAGACGTCATTACCGTGATCAAGATGAATAACCCGGAAGCTCTAATACCAATTTGTAAAAAAATAAAATAAAATAAATAAAATAAAGAACACACAAATTTTACGTGGAAACCCTTTCGGGAAAAAAACCACGGGTAGAGGAGAAGAAAATTCACTATGTCGAAAAATTTGAATCTAATACAAGAGGAATAGACTATGTCTATTTATGGCTTGCAAAGCCATATTCTAGTAGAATTTAAACACCTTATTCTAATCGATATAAAATAGATAGAGTTTAATAAGGTTTAAAAACCTTATTCTAAAATAAAATAAAAGAAGTTTAGTTCTATATGGATTTTACTTTTATTTTATTTTCCATCATATTTTATTTAAATAAGAATTTGGGTCACTTAATTCTAACATTTACAAAAATTGCGAAAAGCACAATGTAAATAGGGGATAACAAATTTATTTATACAGTTTGGTTTCCCTATGTCTACAGAGCCTAACTCAGTGAAAAGAATCCACTATCCTTAAATCAAATACAACCGGTATTCTAATTCTAACACACCCTAGTGAAGAATCCACACTCTTGTATCTCAAAATTGATGAGATTGTAATTGCAAAATCCTTGACATTTATAATTTAAATTTGACAATTAGAATTTTAGTTTTGGTTTTTCTTAAGAAAAGTTAATTTTTCCCATTGTAGAGCCTCGATTTTTTAAAAGAACTCACTCTATTAATATTTAAGGGTTCGAGAATAATGAAAAAAAATCATTTAAATGAAAGTGAGAAAGATTTAAACGTTAGATTCAGAAATCGACAAATCTTCTTAATTCAAATACACAAATACTAAATTTGATAATTTTTATTAATATAATTATCACAATAAAAATACAATTTTAAGAAAAAAAATTCAAATTTTTGTTCTGCAACAAAACTATTCTTCATAAATAATTTTAATTTTTCCGACAGATGGCAATTACAATGTTCTAATTTATATTAAATTTCACATACATTAGTGAATGCATCATTATAAAGCCATGTAGATGGTCAAAGAAATATGAATAATTTCATGGTTTGAATAAAAAAATCAAACAAAGTTTTTAGAAAAAAATTAAATGATAAGATATGTAATTAATATTTCTAATTTTCTAATTTATTATTTTATTTTTAATTTATAATGTCACATAATATATCATGGTATGATGTCATATGACATTTAGAGGTATTCATGAATTGAATTGAGTCGGATTCACACTAGATTTAATATTATTACACTTTATATTTGTTTAAACCCAAGTCAATCCAAAATATGAACCTAAAAATTTACCAAAGTCTACCCATATTTATAAAGTGATTAATCCAAGTCAATTTTAAGTCCACTCGTATTATTTTTTATTTAATATTTTAGATGGTTTTCATTTATTAAAATTTTAAGTTTAGACAACTTAACATAAATTTTAATGTTTACATAATTTGTGTATAATATATTTAATTTCATGTGATATAAATTACATAATATATAAATAAAATATATTACAAAAGTATAAAGCAGGTCAGGCCAAACTCGACTTTTGAATGTCAAAGTCTAAACCCAATTTATATTTTAAACGAATTTAATTTTTTATCCAAATATACATTTCGAGTCTTATACGTTTATTCAAATCTTTTCATACTTCAAAGAAAAGATTGAGACTGTTGAGCTTGAATAAATAATTTAATTCATAAACAAATTTAGTGGCATATGAGTAATGATACGACACCGAATATGAATATCACGTAGCTATTAATCTCTAATGGTTGGATAACAATTTTGATATTTTTGAGTTGTGAATCAATAATATTAAAAAAAACTCATATAATTAAGTAAATATCTACTTAATTTCTCTCTTTTTTTTTTAAGGCATCTAGAAGGCATGATCAGAAAAAAGCGAATCCAAGAAGAAAGAGGAAAGGATAAGGGCCTCTTTTAATGTATGCAAAAGTCTAGAAAGTGTAACACAAACAAGTGCTTGGGGACACACACCGTCACAAGCCCCCTCCCCCACCGCCAACCAAAATACTCTTTCTTCTCATCTTACCATTAGTCCATTGAATATAGAGCCACGAATATCAAGAACTTTCACATCCCATTGGCAACTTCTATCCATTTTTAAACAGCAAAAAATCCCATCCAAATCAATTCAATTATTCTTTATAGATTTTAATTTTAAACTCAACAAGCTAATAATCAAAGTTCTCGTAAAATTGAACTTCAATCCCATTTTTTAATCATATTTCCAAACCAAAAGGCAAGCAAACAAACCCTGAATTTTTTTAAAAGAAAAGTAATAAACAAAGAAGCAAAACCCTGTGCTTTGGGGACTGCAAGTGCAAGCTCGGTCGCAACTCTCAAAGCTGCATAGTGAAAATTAAAAATTCCTCTATTCCCTCTGCTTATTACCACCCACTTTCCCCAAAACCCAAAAACACATGCGCTCCCATTTCCTTTACTTTCCCCCCTCATCATCACTTCCACCAACGCTATCTTCCTCCTCTTCCTCCTTCTTCTTCTCTTCTTCTTCGCTTCTCAATCAGGTTTCAACTTGTATTTGTTCTTTTTTCTAAACTTGGAGCTGGTTTTCTTGATTTGGGTAATTCAGTCGGGGTAATAGCTTGCCAAAGATGATCACTTTAACTGACTTCTACCATGTAATGACTGCAATGGTGCCACTTTACGTGGCCATGATTTTAGCTTACGGCTCAGTGAAATGGTGGAAGATCTTCTCTCCTGGTCAGTGTTCGGGGATTAATCGCTTTGTTGCTCTCTTTGCCGTCCCTCTCCTCTCTTTCCACTTCATCGCCTCTAACGACCCTTACGCTATGAACTTTCGTTTCATAGCAGCTGATACCCTCCAAAAAGTTATGGTTCTTGGAATACTGGCAGTTTGGTCCAAGGTGAGCAAAAGGGGTTGCTTGGAATGGACCATCACCCTATTTTCACTCTCTACTCTTCCCAACACTTTGGTGATGGGCATCCCTTTGCTGAAAGGAATGTACGGGGAGTTTTCAGGAAGCTTAATGGTGCAGATAGTTGTCCTTCAATGCATTATTTGGTACACTTTGATGCTTTTCATGTTTGAATATAGAGGTGCCAAAATGCTGATATCTGAGCAATTCCCCGACACTGCTGGCTCTATTGTTTCAATCCATGTAGACTCAGATATCATGTCACTCGATGGTCGGCAACCTTTAGAAACTGAAGCTGAGATCAAAGAAGATGGTAAGCTCCATGTTACTGTCAGGAAATCCAATGCCTCAAGATCAGATATTTTCTCAAGAAGGTCCCAGGGTTTATCTTCAACAACTCCACGCCCTTCCAATCTGACCAATGCTGAGATCTACTCGTTGCAATCATCAAGAAACCCAACACCAAGAGGCTCAAGCTTTAATCACACTGATTTCTACTCTATGATGGCTGGGGACGCAACTCCAATTTCGGTGCTGCAGATGTTTACGGTTTGTCTGCCTCTCGAGGACCAACTCCCAGACCATCCAATTATGAGGACGATGGTACAGGCATGGGTAAACCAAGGTTCCATTACCACGCACAAGGTGGCGCAGGTGCAGCCCATTATCCGGCTCCTAATCCGGGTATGTTCTCTCCCAATGGGTCTAAAGCTAATACAAAGAAGCCTAACGATCAGGCTCCGCAAAAGGCTGAAGATGGTGGCAGGGATCTTCATATGTTTGTTTGGAGTTCAAGTGCTTCTCCTGTATCCGACGTCTTTGGTGGTGGTGGTGGCCATGAATATGGAGCAAACGAGCAGAAAGAGGTTAGAGTGGCTGTCTCCCCAGGGAAAGGTAGCTTTTAAGCACATTTTAATTTGTCTACTTCAGTCTGCATATATGATTTTGTTTTGTTTCCCCATTTAGATTAATGATTCGAACATGTGATGCTGCTTGTGTTTCGTTTCGGCGCAGCGGAAGGACATAGAAGAAATAACGAGGAGTACATGGAGAGAGAGGATTTCAGCTTTGGGAACCGAGGATTGGAACGAGAAATGACCAACAACCACGAAGGTGACAAAGTGGGGGATGGCAAGCCCAAAACTATGCCTCCTGCAAGTGTCATCACAAGGCTGATACTGATCATGGTTTGGAGAAAGCTTATCAGAAATCCCAACACTTATTCAAGCTTAATAGGACTCACTTGGTCTCTAATCTCATTCAGGTACAAATACAAATCATTGTTTTTGGCATCTGGTGGCTTTTCTTATAGCTTGTTGCTTGGTTTGTTTTAGGTGGAATGTACAAATGCCTGCCATAATAGCCAAGTCCATTTCCATACTGTCAGATGCAGGGCTTGGCATGGCCATGTTCAGTCTTGGTCAGTTCATTTCACCTTTTTCTTTTTCCCCTGTACTTGCAAACAAATACAATCTCTCTCAAGGAAAATTCTCCCCTACTTTATTAGTTAGTAGAGCAGAGCAATATATTCAAAAGAATAAAAATTAAAAAATAGAGAGTAATGAATGGCTTTATCATTATTAAATGTTGTAAAAAAGCAAGCAAAACAGCGTAAGCAAAGTAAGGGAAACAGTATAGTCATGACGATAATAAGTTGGCTATAGATTTCCATCTGTATAAAATCTTGAGTGTTTTGAAGAAATAAATTTGATATGATGCTGGGGGATGGTGGGGGTTATGATGAAGGATCCAAAAGAAGAAATGTTGTCAGAGACAAGCCGGTTCGAATTCGAAATATTTGTAAAGAGAGATGAGGTTTGAGTTGGAGTATGTCGGGGTAATGTGGGATGTGGGGGCAAAGGAATAGACATGGTTTTGATGGAATGGTGATGACAGGTCTGTTCATGGCATTGCAACCGAGGATCATAGCATGTGGAAATTCCGTTGCAGCTTTTGCCATGGGTGTGAGATTCCTTGCAGGTCCAGCTGTGATGGCAGCCGCTTCCATAGCTGTCGGACTCCGTGGCGTTCTCTTACACGTTGCCATTGTGCAGGTCACTTCCCTTTCTCTATCTTTTGCTTCTTTACTGTCGTTTCCTCTCCCATCTCTTTCTTCACCAACATACCCTATCTAACTTAACTATTACATAATCTCCAAAACTCACTGCCACAGCTTTTCTTTCTATTTTTATATTCTTAAATTGTGCAATCTTCAGATTCAATGAAACTGGGTACAAGTAGTCAGCAAACATTCATACAAAATCTAACATGTCTTATTTATTATGCATGTATAACAGGCAGCTCTCCCACAAGGCATTGTCCCCTTTGTCTTTGCCAAGGAATACAACCTACACCCTGATATTCTCAGCACTGCGTGAGTCTTTACCCTCTTTCTCCTTTCTTTTTTCTAATTTCCTAATACTTTTGCTTGTTCTCTCATGTTTTTTTTTTTGTTGGAAATGCAGTGTTATTTTTGGAATGCTAATAGCCTTGCCCATAACGCTTGTCTACTACATAGTATTGGGATTATGAAGGGGCCATCTCTAACCTAAATATCAACATTTTAATTAATTAATTAAATCCAATCCATGCCATCAAATTCAAACCCCGTTTCCAAAGCAAATCCTTAATCTTCCTTGTTTTTTTTTCCTAGTAAAATTTGTAAAATCTTATTCTGTAGTCAAAATATGAGGAAAATGAAATGCTTTTTTTTCTAGTTTGTTATAACTTTTGAGTTGTCTTTCGATTCCAATAATTTATGTTAGATACGATGGATGGGCCATACAGCTATGTTTGGTGGCATCAATGTTCCCAGCTTTTGTTTTTGAAATCTTAATCACAAATTAAAGTTGATTGGGATTTAATTTTCTTTTACTGAATTGTAGTTTGGATGATATCAACTCAAATTGGCAAAATATTTGTGCACACCTCATCATACATACACCACCAATCGAATCCGTATACTAAGTCTAAAACATTATTTTTATATTTCCATCATTTCAAATTAAGAAAACAGTGTAAATAGATTATTAGAAATATAATTTTCATTCTAATATTTCAAATTCACAGGTTTGTTAAAATATTTTTGAAATTCCACAAATTCATGTTCTCTGAGCATTAAAGAAAATGTCAACAGCATGTGAAGATTATTTAGGTTAAAGCATATTTTATATTTACTGTTCAGGGTTTTATTTTATTTTATTTCTTAAGAGTATACTTCGTTTGTATTATTGGATAGATTTTTTTTGGCACAGATTCAGTAATATTTACAGAACAGTACAACTTGACGTTTTCAAAACTGAAAGCAAGTGTCGTTTAAATTAATTGAGGGTAAACTATAACAATAATCACTTAACTTTGATAAAATAATAAAATAATTATTACACTTTAGAAAAATAACAAATTAGTTATTAATGTTATCAAAAAATAACAAATCAATTATCTATTAATATTTTTCGTTACAAGCCTAACGAAACAAGTGACATGATTTATTAATTAGTTGATGTGACTAGTTAGCTTACTACTTTGAACATGAGGAGGGTCTTAATTTTGTGGGGGAAAAGGGCCAGGTGGATTGGGCAAAAAAAAAGAAAAAAAAAGAAGAAGAACAATGAGAAGAAGAAAAAGATGTGACTACTCTTCCTTGTTGCCTTCCCGAATGCGCCCTAACCATTTCATGACCCTACTCTTCCCTGTTATGGTACCAAAATTTATACTAGACTTCATCATTTCAATTTCATCAGCAGTAACCAAATCAAAAGTCAAATTTGAAGAATTGGGATTCTTGTTCTCTTTGTTCTGTTGCAAATCGGTCGGCAAAAAACCAAGGTCCACATTCAAGAAATTTGGTGATTTCCCTTTAGAAAATTCAACGACAGTAACAGATTCATTCACTTGTGAGTTGAGAAAATTAGGTTTCCATCTTTTATGTACTAAATTTTCCTTAGTTTTATGAGAAAATCCACATGCAAAAGCAGCAGACGCATCCCCTATTTCCCCTAACCTAACATTAGGCTGTCATTGTCTTTTGGAATTCATGCTTAAAACCAACATTTTACACCACACCCTAACTTCTTTTTAATCAAACACAAAAATCAGCACAAACATGGGAACCAAAAAATTTACAACAAACAAATAAAACCCAAATCAAACATCATTCTAAACAACCATTAAATCACCATAAAACAATGTAAATTACAAGTGAACCTAGTAACAGGGGCGAAGGCAGAAAATATTTTTAGGGGAGTCGAAATTAAATTTTAATTTTTACGATAGTAGAAATGCAAATTCACCATTTAAATAGCTTATATATTTATAATTTTTAAAGGATTAAATTAAATTTTTATCATTTTTAGGGGGCCAAAGTACAATTTTACCTTTACTAGTTTAAAATTTAAAAAAAATCAAAAGGCCTAAATGGAAAATTTTCCAGTTTAGGGGGCCAGGGCCCCTGCCAACCCCCTGGTTACGCCCTTTCCTAGTAAGAGAGTAACAGTGGCTGAAAAATTTGAACTTTTGCATGTTCCCAAAATTGAAACAATTGCTAAGATGATTCTTCTTCTATTATCTGTAGCCCAACTAGGGTTCTTAAATTGGGGTTGTTTACACCATGGAATGACATGTTAGCTTTCCGTTATAGACATAACGAAAAATGGTGAAAAGTTTAGTGGCTGAAAATTTTGAACTTTTGCATGTTTCCAAAACTGAAACAATTATTAGTCTTCTTCTTGTACTACTGTCCAACCCAACTAGGGTTCTTAAATTGGGGTCATTTACACCATGGGATGACAGGTCAGCTTTTTGTTACAAACGTAACGAAGAATGGTGAAAAGTTCATTGGCTAATTTGTAACTTTTCAAAACTTAGTGACTCTTTTATTATTTTAACAAAAGTTTAGTAACTATTGGTTTACTGTATCCATTAATCAAATAAAAGTGAAATCATGCTAGCTATATACGCTCACGCGTTGCCTCAATTTGCTTTAAAGCAATGTGGAAATTATAGTAGAATTCGTTTTTTTACGCATCTATGATGAAATCAGCGCATAATAACTTATTTGACCTTTCACTTTTATATAAAAAAATTTAGCTCTTTGTTTAATTTTTCGTTTTTTTTAGTCTTTAAACTTATATTTTTTTACCAAATTACTCCAAAATGGATGAAAAATTTAACATTTGTTAATTTTGTTGATGTGACATACATGTGGATATCACATCAACAATTAATTAATTTTTAAAAATGTAATGACCTATATTTCACGGGCACCGAAAAAGTGAGTTTAGGGCTTCTGTCTTAGGAAAATGAGTTCGTAAATATTTATAAAAAAATATTTACGAAGTTAGTTGTGAGTTGAATTAGATTTTAATTAGGTGAATTTATTTTTAATTAGAAGTAATTAGTAGAAAGGATTAAATTGAATAGAGCATAAAAACTTAATCATAGAATAGAGAAAGGATAAAGGATTAAATTAGTAATTAAACTAAATTAGTGAAATGTGAAAGCTAAAAAATAAATACATGTGTATTTAAATTATTAGTACAAGTGTATATAATATATAAATTTACTTATAAATTAAGTAAAAGATATTTACTTATTATTATTATTATTATTATTATTATTATTATTATTATCAATTAATTGAGATAATAACAAATGTATGGTGATGAAATATTACATGTGTACATGTGTGTATGAATACATGTAGTATTTTTATTTGTATTAATTAGATATTTTATAATTAATTATTAATTTAGTAAATGAAAGAAATAAAATGAAATAAAGAATAAATAGAAGAAAGAAAAACAAGAAAAAGAAACAGAGAAGCAACGAAATAGAAAGACAGAAAGAAGAAAAAGAAAAGAAAAGAAAAAGGAGAAATTAGGGTTTGAAAGCTTGAAAGTTAAATTGGTAAGTCAATTAAGTCCCTTTCTTAGTGATTTTGATGTTTTTGAAGTTTTAAAGTTGAATACTTTTGAATTTTGTGAAAATATTGAAAGATGATAGACTTTTAAGTAGGTTTTATGTTGAACTAATGATGAAATTAGGAGTTTAATTGATAGAAATTTTGATTTAAATTGATTAAAGGATTGAATTGTAAACAAGGTCATAAGTTTTGTATTGTAGGGACTAAATTGATAGAAATTCAAAATTATGGAAAAATAATAAAATTTTGATGGTTATGTTAAAGTTTTGATGGAAATTGAATAAGTAATATGAATTATAAAAAAGGAAGAAGATGAAAATAGTTAGGACAAATTTGGGATTTAGGTTAAAGTTGCATGGAAAGTTATTATTTTCTATAAGATAAGTGTGTTATTAATTAATTATAATTATGCTAATTTTAGTAGCAAAAAAAGAAACCGAGACGTTGAATGAGAAGGGAAAGGAAAAAGTGATCGATGAGTAGCTTAATTCAAGTTATTTATTATTAAATGTTTAATTTCAATATATGTGCATGAAAAATGAAATTGAGGTAAGTAGTGATATTTGAATTGAATGAGAATAGGATTTGATTGATGAATGTATTCATGTGTGAAATTGAATTTTATAATGATTTGTGGTGAATTTGAAATTATGATTGAATTGTTATTGTGACTGATTTGAATTCGAATTATTTCGATACCCTATTAACTAGTCGGGCTAGGGTGGATATAGTTAGCATGCCATAAGATAGGAAGAATTCAGGGATTCTTCGACCTCGAGTCGATAAGACACTTGGTGTGTCAAATTTACTTCGGATAGATTCGATGAGGTGTTGGTCGCCACTTTGTTTCGGCTTAGCCAATGAGACGTTGATCGTCACTTATTTGCTTCGAACTATCCGAGGAGGCGTTGTCCGCCACTCTGGTGTGTTTGGTTGGATCGTGTATCCTCCAAAGTCCGAGTGATGTTAATAGGGGAAATATATGTGAAGAGAAAAATCAAATGAAATTGATAAATTGAATTATTGAATGAAATGAGAAAGTGATATTGTAAGATGAATTGAGAAATGCAATTTATGCTATGAGATTGAATGCATAAAACCAAGATTCATGAATTATTCATATTTGAATGTGAATTGGATATTTATATGTGATTGAGAGATGAACCAAAGGTTCATGATTAGTTGGTAATCTTATTGATGATATATTGAATCAAATAATGAAAATGATACAATGGAAATATGATAACTTAGTATGAATTATATGTATGATTTGTTAATTATTTATGCATGTTTATAATATTTTATATTTGCTATAGTTTGAATTATGGTAATACCACTGAGTATTTCCAATATTCAGTGTACGGTTTGTTTCCGTGCGCAGGCTAGGTAAAGTTGAAGTTCGGTACACATCCGAGTCAATCCCAACCTTAACTTAATTTTTGGTGATGAGTCTATCTTTTAGAAGTGTGGCATGTATTAGGTTTTGTTTAGTCACCTTAATATATTTATGTTTTGGGTGTAAGTAATTTATAACTTTTATGAAGTATTTGAAATGAATAGATGAATGTTATTTGATCAAGATTTATAAGTCAATGTCTTGGGCATTAAATTAGGTGTGTTTGATATGTGAAAATAGCTTTAAAATGGTGAAAAATCATGTTTTCACACGGCCAAGTCACATGGGCATGTGCCCAGGCCGTGTGGTAAAGTCAGAATTGGCCACAGGTTAGTCCCACGGCCGTGTGAGAAAGTTAGATCTGTCCACGGGCTGGCCCCACGACTATGGGAGCCCCACAGGCAGGCCACATGGGCAAGTCCTAGGCCACACGGGCGTGTGCCCCTATTCTCAAAGAAAAGTTTCTAAAGTTCCCGGTTTAATCCCAAAACACTTTTTAAGTATATTTTGGGCCTTGTAGGTCCATATTAGGGACTTAAAGGTGGAATTTGAGAAATTTTAAATTAAAATATAGATTTATGACTCGGTGTAGTTCGTTATTAGCGTCTAATTTTGGTAATGCCTCGTAACCCTATTTCGACAACGGGTTAGGGTTAAGGGGTGTTACAAAAAAATTTAAAAAATTATTTTTAAAAATTAAAAACATAAAACATATAAAAAATATTTTTAAATTTTTTTAAAAAATAAGTAATTGCTGACATGATATATATGTGGCAATAAGTCAGCAAAGTTCAAACGTTAATTTTTCCATCCATTTTGGGGTGATGTGACAAAAAACACATATTCAATGGTTAAAAGAGGCAAAAAAAAAATGATAGCTAAAATGACTTTTTTTTTATAAAATTGAAAAGTTAAAAAGGTCATTATAGCTTTTGTGAACTATATTAAAAGAATTGTTTTCTCATACATTAAATATTAGAAAAGATCTAATTATCATGACTTGAACTTTAGACTTTAAATATCAATACAGAGCACTTAATCACCTGCAAATTAAAAGTTTTATTATATATGTATTTATTCAATTTTTAATATTTTTAGTAGAGAAAATAATTGTTACACTGCGAGTGAAGCTTGTAGACTTCAAAAGTAGGGTCATTAGGTTGACAAGTTTCCTATAAAAACATAGTAAAATAATAAAAAATAAATATTTTAAAAAGAGATACATAACATAATTTTAAAATTACTTGTGAAATAAAAAAAATACATTGTGAATATACTAAAAACTTAACACTTTTTAATAAATTAAATATGATCAATCAAACTAATTCCAAAAGTATACTTTTTAATTTTTACTATGTTGCTTTTTACAGATGCCTATACAAGGTATACTTGGCTCTACTCCTTGAAAAACAAGTCTGAAGTTCTTTATGTGTTCCCTCACTTTCAAAGACAAACTGAAAGAGTCATTGAGCATAAACTTAAAACACTACAGACAGATGGTGGTGGGGAGTTTCAAGCTTTGAAAAGGTACCTAGCTCAACAAGGGATCATGCATCGCCTCACATGCCTCTATACTTCAGCCCAAAATGGCTTGGTTGAACGAAAACATAGGCAAATTGTCGAAACAGGGCTTTCCATGCTGGCTCATGCCTCTATGCCTCTAGTCTACTGGAGTGATGCTTTTGCTAGTGCAGTATACTTGCTTAACAGATAACCCTCCCATCCTATAAACCATGCTTCACCACATGAAAAGTTGTTCAAAACCACACCACACTATACCTTCTTATGTGTATTTGGGTGCCTGTGCTTTCCTAACCTTAGGCCTTATAATAACCACAAGTTGCAGTTCAGGTCCACTCCATGCACCTTTTTAGGCTATTCTCCATCTCATAAAGGATACCGCTGCCTAGACTCTTTTGGAAAGGTGTATGTTACACGACATGTCACTTTCAATGAAAAAGTGTTCCCTTTTCACATTAACCATCTTAAGCCTACTAGCTCTCTACTACAACCAAAGTCCAGCTCTAAGCTTCTTGTCCTATTGGCAACCTGTATTGAACCTACTCCTTGTGTTCAAACATCAAATCACTCACCCACCACACTTATCACTTCACACAATAGTAGACCTCTTTCACCTATATCCTCACTTAATCTTAACCCTCAACCTCAATATACAAACCCATCTATTTCTTCTTCTACTTCATCCGTCTCTCCACAAGTTAACTCCATACCCGATCATCCACCTTTATTACCTGTTCCATGTAACACTCATCCTATGGCCACACGTGGCAAAACCGATGTATTTAAACCAAAAGCTTATATAACCATTGCACCTTCTTCCCTTGGTGATGTCCCCACCAACATTCATGCTGCAATGTCACATGACTCTTGGAAGGCTGCTATGTACAGTGAATTACATGCGCTCATTAACAATAACACATGGAGGTTGTGCTCCTTACCAGCAAACAGACGAGCTGTTGGTTGCAAGTGGCTTTTTAAAGTGAAGTCAAGGGCAGATGGTACTGTTGAACAATACAAAACACCTCTAGTAGCAAAGAGGTTTTCACAGAATGCTGGCTTAGATTACCAAGACACTTTCAGTCCGGTAGTTCGTGCTACTACCATTCGCATAGTTCTTACTATCTCAGTCATGAAAAACTGGTCGTTAAGACAAGTTGATGTCAACAATGCTTTTCTTAACGGGGAGCTGGCTCAAGATATCTACATGGAACAACCACCAGGGTTTGAAGAATCTGGTCCTAATGGAGAGAAGCTTGTTTGTAAGCTGAACAAAGCCCTCTATGGGCTGCGCCAAGACCCTCGCGCATGGTTCCAAACACTCAAACAGTATCTCGTTGATCAACTTGGTTTTCGTGCTGCCAAGGCGGATCTGTAGCTATTCATACGTACTGCATCCGACAATATTCTGTTACTCATGGTCTATGTTGACGATATTGTTCACACAGGTAGTTCTAATTCAGAGATTGACAGAGTTGTTCAACTACTTCATACAAAGTTTGCTCTCAAAGATATGGGACCCCTTACTTTTTTCTTGGGCATCACTGTTGAACGATCCTCTAAAGGACTGTTTCTTAGCCAACAGAAGTATATTCATGAGATTTTGGCCCTAACAGGCATGACTGCTTCAGCGCCCACACCAACACCTATGGTGAGTTTCCCGAAATTGGTGGCGGATGATGAGAGTCTACTTCTAGCTGATGGCTCTCTATGTAGAAGTATAATTGGCAAGCTGCAATACATGTGTATCGCTCGACCTGACCTGACCTACTGTGTCAACAAACTAAGTCAATACATGAATGCTCCAAGAGAGGTTCATTAGAGAGTAGTCAAGCGAGCTCTACGCTACCTCATTGGCATCATTAATCATGGACTCTTCTACTGAAAAAGTTAGTTTCAGCTCACTTGCTATTCAAATGCTGACTGGGCTTATTCAATTGAAGACATACGCTCCACAACTGGCTATGTGGTTTATCTAAGATCCAATCCCGTTGCATGGTGCTCTAAGAAGCAGGTCGTTGTATCTAGATCAAAATCCGAGGCAGAATATAGAAGTCTCGCCAATTGTGTGTCTGAGCTCTTATGGATCAAACAGTTGTTAGAAGAGGTTGGAGTGATCACCTGTCAAACCCCTGTAATTTGGTGTGATAACACGTCTACTGTGTCCGTGGCTGCCAATCCTACGCATCATGCTAAGGTAAAACATGTCGAAATTGATCATCACTTTGTCTGAGAGAAAGTGCTTGATGGCACATTACAGGTCAACTATGTCCCTTCTGACAAACAGATTGCTGATGCCCTCACAAAACCAGTCACACCCAAGACATTTGGCTCTGTTCGACAGGCGCTTCGTGTGTTGTCCAACGATACTGCATCTGCTCTCAAAGAACAAGAGAAAAGCCAGGAGAATGTTAGAGTAACTAATAAAACTAATAAGTTAGTTAATTGCAGTTAGCAGTTAAGACTCTGTTAAGCAGTTGACAGTTATCTCTATATAACGTGCATATACTGCATACATGGAAGTAAGGTTTTTACAACAGTTTTGTATCTCATAATTCACTTCTTAATTCAATATAGAAGTTATAGTGAATGTTTAACACTGTTATATAGCTACTTTTCAATCGACTTATTAAATTTTTTAATATATTAAATATGTTTAGCTTTTTTTAGAGAATCATAAATAAAAAGCAAGCACTAAATTGATAAAGTTGAGAGAAATATTAGAACTTAAGCCAACAGACTTACCTTATGTGCAATTCGCCGAGCGAAGACACCATCAAGATTAATATTGATGCGGCTTGGAATAGAGAGGCAGAGACAGCTACTTGTAGAGCGATTTTGTGACGTAATGAGGGAATGGTGCTTACCAGCTTTGTTAGTTAGATCAAGGGTGCCTTTAATGCTCCTTCCCCCGAGGCTCTTACTATGTCATGCGCCATTTAGAACGCCCTTCAGAGGGGTTATTCTAGAGTTGTCTTAGGGCCTTGTTGTGCCTTTAATGGACTTATCATTTTATGGTCGTATTGTTAGGGAGGCCTTGATACTTAGTGACATGTTTGATTGTATTTGCTTTACTTTTACTCATATGTCGGCCAATTGTGTTGCACACTTTTTGACACATTAGATGATGAATAGGAGTATTACCTTATATTTTAGTTTGAATTATTCAAATTTCATCCACCTATTAATGTTAGATAACATTATTTGATCAATGTAATTCTCGCCTATGGTTTACAATAGTTGTAACTATGATTTACGAAATGTTAAATTGAGTGGGGAAAAAAATCAATGAGCAAATGTTTGTAAGCATTGCAATTAATAGTTTGAGAAGTTTCAGTACTACTATTAGTAACACACACATCAAAAGCAGGAACTGAATAAAGCCATAAATTAAGGGGCTTCCCCTTCAGATAAGTAACAAAAGTTATACCAATAAATGGATAACAAAGTGAAACATTGCTAACTTCCTAGTGCTGAATTAAAGAGAGGAAGCCTTTAGGGAAATACTAAAAAATCATAGGCATCCGTCACTGGTAGTGGCAATTCATTTGATTTTCAGCAACATTTTCAGTACCAATTTATTGCTGCACGTAACTTCACTAGAGCATCTTCAATTCTCAGCACCACCATCATCATCTTCGTACTCGACATCTTCATCAGCTGAGGCATCTTGGTATTGCTGATACTCTGCAACAAGGTCAGTCATGTTACTTTCTGCTTCAGTGAACTCCATTTCATCCATTCCTTCTCCAGTGTACCAATGCAAGAAGGCTTTCCTTCTAAACATGGCTGTAAACTGCTCACTAACTCTCCTGAACATCTCCTGTATTGAAGTTGAATTCCCGATAAAAGTCGAAGCCATCGAAACCCCTTCAGGAGGGATGTCACAAACACTGGATTTCACATTGTTTGGGATCCACTCAACAAAGTAGGAAGAGTTTTTGTTTTGCACATTCAGAATTTGTTCATCAACTTCTTTGGTGCTCATTTTGCCTCTAAACAAGGCTGATGCAGTAAGATAACGACCATGGCGTGGATCAGCGGCGCACATCATGTTCTTGGCATCCCACATTTGTTGTGTCAGCTCAGGGACCGTGAGTGCACGGTATTGCTGTGATCCTCTAGATGTTAATGGAGCAAATCCCACCATGAAAAAGTGAAGCCTTGGGAAGGGGATTAAGTTTACTGCTAATTTTCGAAGGTCTGAGTTAAGCTGACCCGGGAATCGCAAACAGCAGGTTACACCACTCATTGTTGCAGATATTAAATGGTTCAAGTCTCCGACTGAAAAAATTAAACATCTATCAGATGGGGTTTCACATAACATAAATTAAGGAAAGATGAGATGATTGAGTTAATTCAGTTAGTTACAGCTTGGGGTAGTGAGCTTTAGAGTCCTGAGGCAGATATCATAGAGTGCTTCATTGTCGAGAACCATGCATTCATCAGCATTTTCCACCAGCTGGTGGACTGAAAGAGTGGCATTGTAAGGTTCAACCACAGTGTCCGACACTTTTGGAGATGGGAAAACGGAAAATGTGAGCATCATACGATCAGGGTATTCTTCTCTTATCTTTGAAATAAGCAGGGTCCCCATTCCAGATCCTGTTCCTCCTCCAAGTGAATGGCACACTTGAAACCCTGCAAAAGGCTCAAGAGAAGTTGCCAAATGAGCAAATAGGTAAAAAGGATAATATGAATGAACCAAAGGTAGAGTCTAATAAAAGAAACCTTGTAGACAGTCACAATTCTCAGCTTCCTTCCTAACAACATCAAGTACTGAATCAATCAACTCGGCTCCCTCAGTGTAATGACCCTTAGCCCAATTGTTTCCAGCCCCGGACTGGCCGAAAACAAAGTTATCAGGCCTGAAAATCTGCCCATAGGGGCCGGTTCGAATACTGTCCATCGTTCCAGGTTCAAGATCCATGAGAACGGCTCGTGGCACGTACCGGCCACCACTTGCCTCATTGTAGTACACATTCATTCTTTCTAGTTGCAACTCTGAATTTCCGATGTACTTACCAATTGGATCAATCCCATGTTCACCACAAACAACTTCCCAAAACTTAGATCCAATTTGGTTCCCACATTGCCCTCCTTGAATGTGTAGTATTTCACGCATTTTGACTTAGGGTGAAATGGGAATTTAAAAAAAAAAGTTTTTTGTTTACTAAAAAGAACTGCTTCCCTTAGAGGGCTTGAAAATAGCAAGCGAATGGAGCAGCTATTAATAAAGACGTATTTCACCTTTCAGTTGTAAATGAAGGGTTAAGATGGGGTTGGGAAATTATGATCCGACGGCTAAGAGGTGTCCGACCACCGAGAGAGAAAGTATGTCAATTAGTGAGATGGCTTGGTTCGGGGATGACTAAAAGTTGCCATTTGGAGTTGGTTAAGTGAGCGTCGCCGGCTATTTATAAATGTAAGGCCTGTTTCTATTAGTTAATTAATGATGGGCAGTCGTCTAGACGAAACTGACATGACATTGACGCCCCTAATATCTCCTAAAATTTTATTGTGGGCAGTGATTAGAGTAATAAAATATAAAGGAAGTCAGACAATCCTTCAACTGGAATCCGATTATAACTAGATTGATTAAGACAAAAATAATATAATTTAATTTGATAAAGGTCAAAGGTAATTAAATTTATGGTTGACCAAAAAGGCAATCTTGCCCCCTGTAAGCTACATATGCACAACCTGATTGAAAAAGTAAGCTATATGATGTCATGGAAAATTATTCTGCTTCCAAGCATAGGTATTGGGCTACCCTAGAACTAAAACATAAAAATCTACAAGTCAACACCATCCTAGACTTTATTAGATCCTGCATCAAACATCTTATTCATTCCTTTTATCATATCAGTGTTATAAATGTTATCTTCTTCATTCCTTTTATCATATCAATGAAAGAAGGAAAACATGGCGATGGAGTTGGAGTGAAGAAGATGAAAGAAGGAAAAAATAAAATAAATTATGGAAGGTGGGGAGTTTGATTGGTGTAAGGGGATGATAAAAAGGAAAAAAATGGAGAGAGATGTCAAAATGGAAAAGTATATGCCATGTGGCACATTTTTATTTGCTAAACTTTTTTTAACGTCTATAAACCATAAGTTTTCATACTTTAGATATTTAAATCTTCCCAATATTTGAGCAAATCTTCAACAAGTCTGGTCATGAATATGTAACTTTTTTTCTTTTTTTTAGTATTATAATGCTCATATTTGATATTTAATTTTTACATTTTAATTCAATTTAGCCATTATATTATAATGGTTAAATTGTATCATACTTCTCCAAATTATGGTTTAAATATCAAATTAACCCTTAAACTTTACAATATTTTAATTAAGTAATCAAAGTATTAATATTATATCAACTAAATTATTTTGTTAACCTAGTTGTAAGCTTAAGCATTAAAATGTTAGCTTAGATTTGACATAGAGCATATGTGGTTAAGAAATAAACAATGTCATTCAATTTTAAGAGGGTTTTTTTGTTTTTCTTAGCACAGTACACCCAAATTGTTCTTTAGATACGTACACATGTTTAAAATTTGATCATTGTATTTTAAATATGTTTCACGTCATATTCAAGTCAGCATTTAATACTCAAGTTGATGAATAAGTTAATGAAAAATCTTGATTGATACGACACTAACACTACGAAGACTCAATTACAACATTTTAAAATTCTGATGTTAATTTAAAATATCAATCATAGCTTAGGGACAAAATGAATTAACCCTAAATATTAATATACAAATACTTTAAAAAATATATAATGCAGTTTCAAAAAAAATATTTAATACCAATAAAACTTTTGTATTATTGACAAAGGTTAATACAATAAACTTTGAATATTCAAGTTTGAGTCTTATCATGCGTGATTATCATATGTAATATTTTAATTTTATCGTGAGTAATTATTATGTGAGAATTTCTACTTAAATAGAGCTAAATAAAACTTGATTTGATTTGAAAAAAATTATTTAAAATTTAAAGTTAATTGAATTAAATTATTTAATTTTTTATTAAATCAAATAAATAATTTTATTTTTTAAAATAAAATAAAATTAAATTTTACAATTCAAATAATTTAAATAATAAATAAGAATAAAATCACTAGTTGATAATTTAAAAAAAATGTGAAAATTGATGAATTTCAACAACAAAAAATACAAAAATTTCAGCGGGCGAACTCGGGATAAGCCCTGCCAATTTTGGATCGTGGCATTTAACACCTTTTAAAACGATAACAGTCCATCCTACTAGAGGAGCGGTCGGCCCGGTGCCGGAAGTCAGTCACAGTCGCGCACGTGAGATCAGTCGTTGGTGTAGAGCTTTCACGTGCAATTCATTTTTCGATAAACTCAGGCCTTCACCATCACATACTGACATACACCCATTACGCTGGCATTTATAGCCTTCGACCGTTCAAACTTCAAACCTACGTAACGACGTTACCCGCGCTGCTCCTCTGTTTCTGCAATAACCCACGCTCTCACTAATTTGTTCCTTCAGCATTTACTCCCCTTCACCTCCTTCCCTACTCCAAAACGGGCGTTATGCTAATCTAATCTTAAGAAAAAGGAACAAGCTTTATATGGCAAATTGGATCTCTTCCAAGCTCAAAGTCGCTGAAACTCTCCTTCAACAGGCAAGTTTTTCCTTCCTTTTCATAGTTCTTTTTCTTAATTTCATTTTTAGTGTTCATTTTGAATTTTATTGATTTGGTTTCATTTCATTGCCCCCCCCCATTTTTATTTTTAATAAAAAAAATATGGGCTTGATTTAGAGTAGTTGTAACTTGAAACTTGCATTATGTGATGGACTATTCAGATCGATCAGCAAGCGGCGGAGTCGCTTGGGAAGAATGAAAAGCAATTATCCGATGAGATTACATTGGACACTCCAACGAAACCCAATGGGGGTGTATCTTTAAAGGATCAGTTAAAAAGGAAACCACAAGATAATAATGATTATCAAGGCAAATTGTTCAGTGATCCCATTTCTAATATGCCTAGTAATAATAATGATAGTAAAAGTTACAATTCAGTTAATATTACGAGTCGGGAAAAAGAAATTTCAAGAACAAGAGCTTCATCGAAACCTAATACCAAGCTTACGGATAGTGATTGGACTGAACTTCTTAGTACACCTAGTCAGGGGACGAGTTCTAGTACTAATGGGGTATTTGGGATTCGAAGATTGAAGAAAGATGGCGGGACCAAAGGACATTTAGGGTCTCATTTGTCACTGCTGGAAGAGAAGTGGAAACAAAAGAGGAATGTTAATGGCAGTAAGTCTGTAAGGAGATCAGATATAGTTTTGGGAAATAAGTTGAATGGTAAGCGGAGCAATGGTGAAGAATCAAGTGCTTCAGTGAGGCCATCTAGTGTTGATAAACAGAATGATGGTAAGAATTCGGAGGAGTTGGAGTTGGATCACAAGGACACTCCCGCAAGCTTTATGGTGAAAATGAAAGATTCAAGGGATGAAGAAAATGATAGGAAATTGGATTCTAAAGAGCTTCTGATCAATTTGGAAGGGTTTTCACTGTCTGCGAACAAGAACCAGTCAACCCAAAAGGTGTTGGATTTGGGAGAAGTTGATGGGGTACCTGATGCGCTGATAGGAATTGCTGATGCTCATGGTCAGTTCAGAACAACTGTAAGTGGGAAATCCAAGTCCATTGGCTCATCCAGAAGTTCAGGCTTTGATGGTGTAAAAGGGGCCTCTCAGCCATCAAGTGATGCAAGCTCTGATTTGGATCCAGATTCTGGCTCAGCATCTGACTCTGAAAGTGAACATGAGAGGGAGGAAAGGAGGAAGAGGAAGGAGAGGCTTATGGCTGAGCGAGCAGCAGTTAAAGCTGTGGATGCTATCAAAGAACGAGAGAATACGGTTGCCAGATTGGAAGGAGAGAAACAGAGCCTGGAGAAAATACTTGAGGAAGGAGCCAAGCAACATGCACAAGAGGTAATATTTCATGGCTTTTTTCAATATTATATGCACGCATTCATTTTTATTTCTTTTTTTGTTGAGTTTGATATGGAAATATTTTGTTCTGACCATCAGGATTCTTTTCTCCGAAAATATCCAGGTTATACACTTTGAAAATGAAATACTACCAGAAATTTGTTGTTCACAAGAAAAATATGATGCATTAAGCTTTGTTTTGTAATAGAGGGTTGGGTGATTAGGGGCTGACCGTAGTGGCATGCAATTGGAAACAAACAAAACTAGGGCTGCGGGTGCCACCAAACAAATTCTTTATATTGTTAGTAATAGAGTGTTTGACTTCTCTAGAGGTTACTCACCCCATTTGCTTCAATGCCTTTAAGATTTGAATCTACAATGTAGCAGGAATAGAAAAGCCTGGAAGTATAGCCAGTTCTAGATTCTTCTTTTCCTCTTTCTTTCATTAAGATTAGCAGCTCTATCTGAGCTACATAAAAATTGTGATGCCTTCTGTTTTCCTTTCTTAATTTGATGTGTGCCTTCAGTTTTCCTCTCATAAGTTTATGCTTGCAAGTTCTAAATGCCTACCAAGTTGAAGTGGAAAAAAATCATGCTTATCCACGGATTTTATCATCTTCGTATATTGCTTTATAATTATTTTTACTATTTAAGGAATTATTATAGTTAGATCATGGTTTTATTTTGTATTTGGTATCCATGTTATGGTTCGGAGAGTAGTCTATTTTGTATTAAGTACATAATTCAATTTTTTTTCTTTTTTTGGGTACAATTACAATATGGGGGAGGGGGATGACAATACCAGGGTTTGAACCCTAGTCCCTGGGTGCCAACAGAAGCCTCAACCTCTGCTCCAAAAAAGTGTTGGCAGTATATTTGGTTTATGAATATTGAGATTTGAGCATTGAATTCTATCCTTAGTTTTTTCCTTTTGTCCTTTTACTTGATTTTCATTCCTTATTTCCCTTTATCCTCTACTTCTTTCTATTCCCTTCCCTTGCTCTGTGGTTGAAGTTGTCTGTCCAATGTTCAATTCTAGCATTAATGGCTTGTAATCTTCTTACTTCCGTCAGGCTTCAGAGCTGCAGACTACTACAATGGAAATGATGGATGCTGTTGAGCTAGAAAAGCAGAAACATAATGATACTAGAATGGAAGCTCTTCAGCGATTAGCTAAGCTAGAGGTGCTGCAACAATGGTTTTAGATCGCGACTTCACGTTTCTTAAACAATTTTCTCCATATTTTTGTTGGTCTATTGCATTTGGACAGAAATTCATGTTTCTAATATTGCTAGTAGTTGCAGACCACTAATGCTGATCTTGCAAGATCACTTGCTACTGCACAGAAGAGACTTGAAGTAGAGGTATGATACTTTTAAATATCAATTGTCTGGTTGGATTGACCCCCTTTCTTCATTCTTTCAATTTTTATTTGTCAGAAAATTTCTTTGCTCTCTTTACGATATGTCATTAGTGCCTGGGTTCTAAAGTCTGGTTTTTATCCATATGTTAATTTGTTTTTGAACCATGCTTGTTAAGATAACAGGTTAGAAAGACAGCACATAAAGGAGAAATATAAAGAAAACCAGTGCTGTTGTTTTGTATATCAGTCTCGATGCTGTTGCTTTGATATCAGGATTAATTTTAGAGTGATCGATCTAGTAGTGTCTTGTACTGGCTTGGTTCTTAGGCCTGACCAATTTACTAATTGATGACTTCAGGAATTGATAGATATATTTTAAATGTAACTAACACCACAATGGAAGCATTTCTAGCCTCATCCTGCCATAACCTTATATATGGTGCTCATTGCATTTTAGCCTTTTGGACCAGATTAATCGGGTAGCAGATCTCCGGCGACAAATTGAGCTGGAAGAAGCAGCTCATGAAGGTATCTTTTATCTTGATCTGAGAGTTTCTTTAAAGTGTGTGTGGAAGAACCTCTTCTCTTTTCCAACATCAACCCCAATAAAGAGGACAAAGAAGAAAATATAAAACCACTTGCCTTAAATGAGTTTATGGAGGAAAAAAGAACAAAAAAGAATTAAATATTTATTGTTGCATCTAGAGTTGTGATAACATTTTGGCTACTAATCCTCTTATGGTTGATGGGAATTGGCACAGTGAAAAGTTATTTTTTGAAGCTAACTGATCATTAAAAATTAAAAATTAATGGAACTTCATACAGACCTGAAACTTTAGGTTTCAGGTGCTTTTGGTGTAAGACTAAGCTATTTTTTAGAGTTCTTTCCAAAGTGTCAATTGCCAAGCATTAAATTAAAACCAATCACTGTTACAAAAAGGATCTTCAAGGTAGAAATCATTTTTCTTTTTCTTAAAAAAAAAAAAGAACAAGGGGAGACATATCAGGTTTAGTTTTGACATCTGAGGGTGTCTTTTTGCTTATTAGGGGGTGGGAGCCCTCCAAAATGCTGTTTTTTTCCTTCTTACCAATTGTAACTTGGAACTCTATTTTCTTTCCTGCATCATCTTTTCCCTTTTTATTAAATTAATTTTAATTTATTTTACAATTAAGCACCTTGTGGTTTGTGGTGGAATAAACTACCACTTGAGGTTTGAGAAGCAGTATTTAACTATGAGTTACTACTTGAACCTACCAATCTAACACAATTAACTTGTTCACCCCATTTCTTTGTTGTGTTGTGGCTGATCCTTTTCTCTTTTCCTTGATCTGATCTTTCTTTTCTATCTCAATAATGCCCCAATCTTGGATTTAATTGCTCCCTTGCAACCAATCTTTGTCCTCGCTTTTGCTACTACCCAACTGAAGAGACTAGATTTGATTGTTACCCAATAGCTCTTCCCTGATCTGTTTTCACTTTTCACCTTCTCTCTCGAGAATATAATTCGCTCACATAAGAATCTTCAAGTCCTTTGAGAGTGGTTAACTGTTGGTTCTTAAATGATGGGATGCAAAATCTTTTAAGCCTCACTGCAGTTTTCTCTTTTCTTTTTTGGGCAAAATTTAATTTTAATTAGATTTTCTGGCTTTTTTGGTATTCAATAGTAGTGTCTTTTCAATAACTTGAATAGATGGAAATGTTTTAAATGCATTTTATTTTTCATATTGACAATGATGATGTTGCTTACATCTAATTGTTATAATTTAGGGCAACAACTCTTGGATATATCGTATACTCGCTGAGAACAAGATAATTATCTTGTTGAGATGAGAGCTCCATTCTTTTGTGCTGTCAATAGAATCAATTATAACAAGTCACACATTCATATTCTGGAAATACAGACACATAAATTTTGCGATTGAACTACCAAAATAGTATGGGCTAAGAGGTTAAAGGGCTTGTGTGGTGCATGAGACTCCTGCTTTTTGGGCCTAGGGAATGTCATAAGCAGTCTCTTGACTAATAGTATGCTGAAATAAGGACCTATTTCTATTGGACTTTACAAGTTACTTATACTTCTTTTTCACCTTGTAGAACTAAAGAGGAGGATTGCCAGTAATCATCAGAGTGGAACTAATCTGAACCAAGTTAAGTAGTTCCTCGTATCATATTGGATCTATAAAATACTGACTACAGAGACTGCTATAATCTAGCATTTTCAGCAAAAATACTTTGTATCAAAGGATTCTTTGGATAATCTTATCTGTTAACTTTTAATTTTAAAATGTTGTAGTTAGCAGCATCAAAGGGAATTGAATTTGGATGTGAAATCCTCGAGGCAGAGTACTCTCTTGTCGCTGATAAAATTGGACAGTTGCAAGACAAGGCTAGCTTTCTTTCTTATTCTCTCTCTTTTTGCCCTCTCTAGATGTTCACATTCAGTTATATAAATTGCAATGATATGGCAAGTTACATAAAGTTCAATTACGCCATTCAGCCATTGTTAGCTGCATGTTCCTTTTTTTACTAGGATGGACAAGTAGTAATATGGATATAAAGATCAACATCTCTCAACTTAATAGTGCTCAGTCATGCATTTGTATCCATTTAGTTACTAAAATTATATGAAAAATCTAGCATATAGAATTAAGGTCATATTAGTCATTCCTGTTCCTACATTGTAGGAGTGAGGCCCATTTTTAAATTGATTTTTGGGCGCTTAAAAGTAGCAAAATACCTGTTCTTTTTTAAGCCATATCATCTTTCCCACTTTTCCTTTTAAACCCACTTTGGGAAAATTAAGCATTGCATATCCTTGTAGCGAACAACTCCAAAAAGCTAGAAGATGATGTTGAATGTTGATGTATAAATTAAAGTCAAAGCTTAAAACTTATATAGGACAACAGAGAGGATTCTTTTTGTACCTGTAGGAGAAAGGAAGTGGTAATAGTTGTAGAACTTGGGACACGAGGGAAGGTGTGCAAGTAGCCTTTAGTTTATGCATACAAAAAATCCATGTTGACTTTTAACTAGTGGTTATGTTAGAAAAGTCATTTCTCTAAGAAAGACATAGATGGGTCAAAACTCAGATGCAAGAGGCAGAGAGAACATCAATTTTGATAAGGTGTGCCCAGATAAATATATCTTGTTTATTATATTTTTATTATCATTTGTGGTGTCTTTATAATTCACAAATTAATTTCGAGAACTTGGCTGTAAGTCTTTGCTTGGTATGTAGGATGAAAAGGAGTGAGGATGGAAAATTTGTTAATTTAATGGTTAAGCTTCAAAGTAAGAAAGTGGTTTTGAATCTTAACCATTTGGTTAACAAATTTTCTATCACCACTCATTTCTATCCTTGATAATTAGCAAAGCTTTAGAGGCAAACTCACTCAATCCTTTATGTATTGGCTAAAGTATTAAAAGTCTAGATGCATTCCAAGTGGTATCAAGGGTGAATGGTGCACTTAGGTGCTAGAAACCTTATATTGCTTGAGGTGTAATATGCAAAAAATGTGCTGACTTGAGTGAAGGCATAATATAGACATGTGTGTGTTTTTGTGTGCATATATATAATAAGCATAAGATATATAATTATGATAATAAACTCTAAAGAATGATTCAGTTTATCTACTAAACATGCAAAATTTTCATTTTCTTTCTTTTGTTGGGCCATATCCATGATTTCCTTACAGTTTTGTGTTTGTTGCTGAATACATAAATATTGAGAAGTAGAGATTTTGATATTATCACCTATCTTACTGGTAAAGTAAAGCTAATGAAAGTAAAAGACATTAAATAGAATTTCGATTGGGTAAGCTTTTTTTTTTTTTTGCTCTTGCATTAGGAAAAAATGTGCACCCACCAGAACTTAGGTGCACCAGGTGTGCGCCTCCCTCAAAAGGGTTTGAAGTGCTTTTGATGTTTGGTGCTAAGGCACAATGCCTTGACAACACTGTACATTCCCCAATTTCCCAGATAAATTCCTAATCTTCCTTGTAGCCTTTTAAGACCTTAAGGCATTATTATGTTCAATTAGGTCTGTATTGTTGATAAAGTTGTTTAAGTACTTTATTTTTGCAGATCAGCTATCTACATGGTCATTGTCTTCGCTACATACGCATCTACATGGCAACATATGAAAATTCATCCTAAGTTGGCATTTATTTGGCTTATAGCCCTAGCTTATATGGCATGCAGATGCCACAACAGTATCTTTAAATCCCTTATTTAGCCACATATGTTGCCTTTGTAAATGCTGATATGGCAAGGTAAATGGTGTCATAGATGCTGATATGGCTAAGATAACAGATTTTTATTGGTTTCCATCCTGATCAGGGTTCTGTTAAACAAAAATAGTCCTTAAAGGGTTGAGTTTGGTACGGTAGAAATACAAATGTAGGGGTTTATCTAAGAAATTTAATAAGGTACAATGACCTTTTTCTTCTGAAAAGAAATATAGCCTATTATTACTCTATTAGCATGGAATGGTTTTAGGTGTTTTTGTACTTCAATTTGATTTGCTTGTTACAAACAGGCAAGACAACTGGAGGCAAGCATTGAATTGACAAGGAAAGCTGTGGAGGACCCAACAGAAGTAGAAGTTGAGCTGAAACGAAGGCTTGGACTGCTGACTGATCATTTAATTCAGAAACAAGCTCAGGTCTGTCCTTCAAATTTTGTGCTTGTGAATGATTCTGCTTAATAAGTGTAACATTGATGTTTTTCCTGTCTAGTAAGCATTAGGTGCTTAAAGTGCAAGGACAGAGTGAACCTTAGCAACCTAATAAGTAATATATCTGTTTGTGTGTCTGTATATTATATCGTACATAAAATGTTTTCAGCTTTAAGGCAAAGATGTGAATTACTATTTTATTTTGCTTTACTTTAGCTTAAATTTGTTGACTTTATAGCATGCAGGATGACAAACATTAGCAGAGAAACAATTAATTTTGGCTCCAAATATTAATTGGTCACTTGCCAAAATCTGTGGAATGATTAACCCAAGCATCTTTCTGCAATAACTCAATTCTGCAACACCGATGCCAAATGGTGAAATGCATGCATTTATTGAATAACATGAATAAACAAATTGATATTGAAGAGTTACTTCATTTGTTAAGCTCCTCGCTAGATTAAATAGCAATCTTTCTTTTAGACTCATTCGTCCACTCTGTTTTTCTTCTGCAGGTTGAGGCACTATCCTCGGAAAAGGCGACATTGTCATTTAGAATTGAGGTACCTAGTTTATGAATTAATTAGCATTACTGTTTTTTCAGAACTGATCCACTGATCTTGTAATTTGTACTTGTGAACTTCTTTAGGCAGTTTCAAGGATACTGGAAGAGGGCAAGTCCACGAATATGAATAATGCCACATCAAGTGATTTGGAATTAGGAACATGGGGTCTCTCAAGTTCAAAGTTGAATCCTGTTCTCAAAGACAAAATTCGTTCCGGAAAACGGCAACTTGGATCAACGATTAAGCAGTTGGATGCTATATTTTTGGCAGGTGCAATATTCTTAAGAAGAAATGCAACAGCAAAAGTTTGGTCTTTGGTATACCTCATTTGCCTTCACGTTTGGGTCATATATATTCTAATGTCACATTCCCGACCATCAGATGAGGAAAGATCTGGTGCTGTAATGTCCCTTGGTAAATATCAATAGAAGTGTAGGTGTGTATTTTGTAATTTCTGTATTTCTTGACACTACTTTCAAGAGATCTATGTGTAGGGTGTAATAAATTTTTAATTTGTGCAGTTTTTGGCAACATTAAATCTACACAAGAACCACGTTTGAGTATAGACGATTACTAGCAATCAATTAACCAATCAATGAAGTCAAATACTTGCATGGGAATGAATTTTTCATTGCCTGAATCAAGTAGTCAACTGAGCCACATGTAGACTGTCAAAGATATTAACTTTTTAGTCGATATTAATCTCGGGATTAATATATTATTAGAAAAAAAAAATTGTTAAATTTTAACAACATTTGTATTTATGTAGGTCAAGTGTCTGAACCAAATCTTTCTCCTTTACTCCCTACAAATGGATTGAGTGCCCTATCATCGAGTCCTGGGTCGTCTTCATCTTAATCTAAAAAAAAATGTTTGATTATTTGAATACGAATTTAAATTAATTTAAACTTTTTTTAAATTCGAATTAAAGAGAAGTACTCGAAATTAAATTGATTTAATTGAAAGGTTAATATATTTTAAACTAATATACCTTTTTAAACAAGTTCTTATGCTTAACTTTTTACCCATAAAAGTTGTTTACTTTAATATTAACGTAAAATATTTTGAATTTTTAAATTAATTTGCATTTTATATTAATGTGGATTTGATGAAATTAGTTTATTAAATTAAAGCAAAATAATATTTTTAAAGTAAAATAAAATAGTATTATAAAACTTCTTGAAAATGCTTATATGCATAATACACAAAATCATTTTTTTGTTTGAAAATACTAATTAGTTCTCCTAAAATATATTTTAATTTATACGTACAGCAAAATACAATTAAAAAATAGTTAACTCTAAATCTAATTACTCGTTGTTATTAGTTGCTTTCCAAACCCACCTTAAAAAAATAGTACACCCCAGTGGTTTTTTCTTTTGATTAAAATGTGTCATAAGCTCATATATTGTTTATAAATTTAAATTTAAATTTTTACATTTTTATTTTTAAGAATTTAGTTATTTTATATTTTATATTTTAAAATTTAGGTTTAATTAGTAATGTTATTATTATTTTTTATTAAAATTATTTTTTTAATTAAAAAAATTAAATTTGATAGAATTAAAAAATAACATTATAATAAATTTAAATTTAACAAAATATTTTTAACACTTTTAACAGTTAAAACTAAATTTTAAAACTTAAAAATTAAAAAATTAAATTCTTAAAAATAGATATATAGGGATTAAGTTATAATTTCATGAAGAGTAGAGAGACTTTCTGTTAACCTTTTCTTTTCGTTAGATTATTACCATTTATATCGCCGTAAGCAATAAATAAATATATTTAATGATTATTTACTATTATTTAGTAAAAAAATACACTTATGGCTATCCTATTTTCATCACTTTAGTTTTTTATTATATTTAATCACTCAAAATAAGATAATTATATGAATTAGTCACTGCTGTTAAAATTTTTGTTCTTGAGTGACTAACATGTTTCATTTTTTGTTGACTTTTGACTAAAGTTTAGAGACCTCTTTATAGTTAGTCTAAAATTTTCCCCTAAACTTTATAAAAAGCCCTTAATCTTTTGACTCAACAAAAACTGAAATATATTAGTCACTCAACGGGCTAACGTGCCACATCTCTAATCCGATAAAAGAGAACTAAATTTTAACGGTAGTGGCTAATTCGTACAAATATCTTATTTAGAGGGACTAAATTGAGAAAAAAACCTATTTTAGAGTCACAGGGTATAGTTTACCAAACAAAAAAAATTCATATTTGATTTTATGGTCCGCAAATTGCAGTAGATCTCACTTTGTAGTTTATCCCCTTCTGTCTCTTTCTTTCCCTGCTTCTTGTGAAACAGAAAAACACAAAAAATGTAAGTTCCTTTTGTTTTTTATTTTCAATTTTTTGCTTTTCTTTTTGTTTCAAATATCATTTTCCATTCAATTAATTACAATTTCCTTCAATTCAATTCCTTTAAATGAATCGTACTGGATTCAGTTCCATTCTAATTCGATCTGTTCGTCCTACCGATTTACATTTTTTACGTTGTTTAATTTTCCTTTCTGTTTAATTTTTTTTTCTAATTTTGATCTATTTTTAATATGAGAAGTTTTTATTTTTCTTGTTTCTTAATTATATTTGCAAAGGACGTTTCATTCGGTGCTTAGTTTCTCTCTGGACACGGGAATTAAATATAAAAGGAACTCTAGTTTTCAATTCTAATTGGTTTGAACCATTTCTGATAACTGAGGTTTCATGATCTATAGTTTATCTCAGTAGTTTAGTCAAGTCCGCTTTATATGGAAGCACTGGTTTGATTTTTGTGAATTTAGAATGACGTGATTACTGCATTTTGATAAATAATAGACTCCAGATTCTGATTAGTATTAACAGTGTATTTGGAATAACTAAAGATTAAAGGAAGCCATTTTATTGAATGGATTTCAAGTGTAGCAAACTATGTAATTGAGATGAATTTGAAAATTAATGAAATCCATTTCTTCTACATAAATAGGGAACCTTTTTTTTTCTTAAGCAATGCTTCCATTAGTAATTTTCTTCTACATGAAGATTAGTGGAATCCATTTACTTTTAAGGTGCGGCTTGATTTGTTACTTGTACTACTTAATCTTCAGGTTGTGAATTCTCTGTCGTGCTCCTTTATTTTTGTCATTCGTGATTTATTTTATGATAATCCCCACCCCCCCCCCAAAAAAAAAGGAAAATGTGTTTAGATACAAATGGAAACAGTATTTTTGAAGATTTTGAAATGACAATGAATCTTTAGGAGAATAAAATGCTTTTTTACTTGTATCGTATAAAGAACCTTAATCTATAGCTGCTGTTATATTTAGACATTTAATAGTTTTAAATCAATTGCAACTTTGCTTTCTACTGATTCATTTGCTGTTATACTCAAAGAAATAGCAAAAAGCCCAAGTATAAAAATCAATAATCCAACAAATCCCCACTGTTTAACTACTTTTCAAGCTTATGGAATTCGCTAGAGTGGTTTAGAGAATGAAGCTTGATACGTTTAACAAAATTTCAAGCTTAAAGCTTCTATATTTTCTTTCTGAAGCAGTTGAGAATGAAATTACAATTACTTTTTTAATTATTTTCTTTACTTTTTGCATTTCCTGCCCAGAAATGAATTTTCTGTCTCATTGTGGCTTTCTTTCTTGACAGAACTACAAAATGGGTATGGCAGAAAACACTAACGGTATGGAGGAGGGGACACTGGAGATTGGCATGGGTAAACTACTTGCTTTAAACTAGTTGCATGATCATCATAGGAAACTTTGTTTGCTTTTCTTTGAGTGGTTTATGTTTTAACTATGTATTGAATGCTCTGTCTAATCTTGAGAACTGCCATATGCATTGTGACAAGCAGGATTTATTGCATGAAAGAAACTGGTAAAGTTAAAAGAATAATTATATTACTTTTCTTGAGTTGATTACAGAATATAGAACTGTTTCTGGAGTTGCTGGGCCTTTAGTAATCCTTGATAAAGTGAAGGCAAGTTCTGTTTTCCTCACTCATTATCCGGTATCATTCTCAAGCTTGTTTAGTTTCAATTTCAACTTCTTACTGTTTGAGGTTTCATGCTTTTTCTAGGGACCAAAATATCAAGAAATTGTTAATATTCGTTTAGGGGATGGGACAACCAGACGTGGTCAAGTCCTTGAAGTTGATGGAGAAAAAGCTGTTGTTCAGGTATTTTCTGTCTAAAATTCTCTACCTTTCCTTTGTAACTATGAATTCCTATTATATGCACCTTTATATCATGCAAAAAGGAATAATGTCTGGTGCTGCAACTTCACTAATAGCATATTCTTTTATCCTTCATAGCTCTAATTATATGTCACCTTGGCTAGGTTTTTGAAGGAACATCTGGAATTGACAACAAATATACAACTGTGCAATTTACAGGAGAGGTATGTGACGGCCTAATTTTCTCTTTTACGTTCAATCCTATTCTTGCATCTCCTAATTTGATTTGAAAATAGCTTACCTTCAACACACCTGGAAATTAATTGAAGTAGCTGCTTCTTTCTGTTGGGAAATTTTTAATTAAGATGGCCGATTGGCATCATTTGTCTGATTGTATGCATTTAGACATTAAACAGGCATGCTTACACGTTTCTTGAATCTTGATATATCTGGTTCTTTAGTAGACCAAAGGGAATTAAGTCCTGCAATTACTAGACCTTGTCGACGTTTTCTGTCTTGTGGTGAGCTAAGGTTCTCTTTTGGCATTACACTGGCTTTTATATTGTAATATTTTTTCTTCTAAAGGTTATGACATCAGGCCATGTATTTCTCTAGAATAAAATTAATGTTTGGCATTTACTTCTAATTAGAGGTTTAGTATATAGTTAGGTTAGCTATCTAATTTCTGCTTAGAACCATGGTTTGTAATCCTTAAAAAGAATGGAACACTGAGCATGTGATATCCATTGAGGAATCATTGATTGTAATTGGCACATCCTCTGTAAATGTTAATAAGTAGCAGGCTGTTACTTATTTGCTATGTTTCTCCAACTCTTGTCAAATAACAATGTCTGGCTCATATTTAGGCATGAGTAAGGGGATATCTTAGATGTACATTAAAAACTTAGAAAAAAATTGGAAATACCCATGTCAGAAGCTTACCCCATAACCAACACTTATATCCGAGTTTGACTAACATAGCTTATTCGGGCTTCTTGGGAATGTTTTTGTTTTCCACTTCCAACCATTCTAGTTATAAGGTTAAGTTTATGCAATCAAGCCTTTAGACCATTGTTTATGTTTATTGGTTTTTTGGACATGATAATCATTAGGAATTGGCAGCTTATACTAACATTTGTTTGCTTTCTTGTTCTTATGCCCATAGAGAAACAAGCCCCTTGGCATCATGATGTGTGTAATTTAGTTGCCATGCCCTGTAGAGGTTTTACTAGTTATTTGTTAGTTTGTAAATGAGGAATATGCCCAAATGTATTGAGGCAAGCACGTACAACAAGTAGGGGAAAAAAAGAATAAAGGAAGGAAAAGAGCAACTGCATTTTGCAATGTCTTTTGAGCTTATTTTAGAATTGGTGTCTGCTACTTCCTGGTTCTTGTGAGTTGTGAATCAATTATTGTGTCTAATGTTTGTATTAACCAGTAGGAAGCTAAGGTAGAAAAAACTTGGGAAGGCAAGTGCCTGTTTTGAGTGCATTTTGAAAACTATTTATTTTACCCCCTTTGAATTTTTCTGCTTTTTTGAACTTATTTGTCTGTATCCCTTCTCCTGACTCTATTTTGTAGGTGTTGAAAACTCCTGTCTCTTTGGATATGCTTGGGCGCATTTTCAATGGGTCTGGAAAGCCTATAGATAATGGTCCACCTATCTTGCCTGAGGCATATTTGGATATCTCTGGTAGGAGCGTTGTGGACCAAATGATAATTGAACAGTATAAGTTGCTTGCAACCGGTAGTTTGTTAGCTACATTACTTATCCTTTAATCTTTTACTTTGTAGGGAGTTCTATTAATCCTAGTGAGAGAACCTATCCTGAGGAAATGATACAGACGGGGATTTCAACAATTGATGTCATGAATTCAATTGCTAGAGGGCAAAAAATCCCTCTCTTCTCAGCTGCTGGACTTCCCCATAATGAAATCGCTGCTCAGATTTGTCGTCAGGCTGGTTTGGTGAAACGTTTGGAGAAGACTGGAGATCTGCTTGAGGTAAGGTTCACGTTCTAATATTGCTTGCCTAGTAATAAGGTGACATACTTGATGGTTTGATTGAGTTAATGTGCTAATTGTAAATCAACTATGAAATTTTAATGAAGTTCTTTTCAAGTCTCATTTTAATTTTGTAATATGTCACAACCGGTTGCTTGTCCCTTCAGAATGAACTCAAAATTGAAGATACATACAAAAATAAAAAATTTCATGTTGTGTTAGTTGCTATCAGTTGCCTCTAATATTTCTCAATACTGAAAACATGAGGCCTTTGTCCTATACATGGCTGTTTCTTTCTACCTTCTGATAAGTTCACAGGAAGCTGATTGATTTCAGGATGGTGAAGAAGATAATTTTGCAATTGTGTTTGCGGCTATGGGTGTAAACATGGAGACTGCACAGTTTTTCAAACGTGACTTTGAGGAAAATGGCTCAATGGAGAGGGTGACCCTTTTCCTAAACCTGGTATAATTCAATTTGAGATACAAAGGCCTTATTCATTTCCTTTTAAAATGAGAAGAGTGGGTTGGTTAAGAGGTTGCATCTACTTCAAAAATCAATTTATAGCTGGAAATTAGCTTCTTCTACTTTCTTCTCTACAGGCTAATGATCCCACAATTGAACGTATTATTACTCCTCGTATAGCTCTCACTACTGCAGAATACTTGGCATATGAATGTGGGAAGCATGTTCTTGTGATCCTTACAGACATGAGTTCTTATGCTGATGCTCTCCGTGAGGTAACAAAAAACAACCATGTCTCATTAGTGCAATCTCTTTGGTGCGCAGTACTACTACTAGCTGTTGATAGCAGAGATGCTTGAAAGCATATATCATTTTTTCACTATCTCTGATTCTGATTGCTCATACATTCTGGACATCTAATACATGCATTTCAGAAATTTATGCAGCTCCCAAAGCTTTTATTTGAATGTTGAAAGTTTATTGTCTCTAATTATCTTAATTTCATCTTGTTCTATAGAATGTTATGCCATATGTTTGAGACAAACTACTATTGCTAATGCAGGTCTCTGCTGCCCGAGAAGAAGTACCTGGAAGACGTGGATATCCTGGGTACATGTATACAGATTTGGCCACAATATACGAGCGTGCTGGACGAATTGAAGGGAGAAAGGGTTCTATCACACAGATTCCAATTCTTACTATGCCAAATGATGGTAATGCTTTTTGTAGCTATGTCTACTTTTTGCACTGCCATGCTTGCTTTAATGGTAATTCTGATTCACAACTTGATTCTATTTATCTCTTTTGGCAGATATTACACATCCCACTCCGGATCTTACTGGATATATCACAGAGGGGCAAATATACATTGACAGACAGCTCCATAATAGACAGGTAATGTCAAAACTAGCCTGTACGAGCTATCAACCTATTTATCTAGGATGCGTGAAGGTTCACAAATTATCACCTTGATTTTTGTCAATTTATGCATAAATTTCGTTGTTAATATGGTCTTTTATGTTGGAACTGTTTTTTCTCTATCTTTCCATTTCCTTGGCAAATTTCTCAGGGTGACTTCGGTTGAATTTGGCTCATCATAGTGTGTGATTGATGGCTCTGTACCTTGTTTGCTTTACCGGTTGATATCAAGTCAACAATATTCCTCTGTTTTCAAAATGGATTTTGATGTATATGTTTTTCTTCTTTGTATGAATAACAATTAAGTTGATTTCTGTCAATTAATATTTTCTTCTTTCCTAAATGGACAGATATACCCACCAATCAATGTGCTTCCATCGCTGTCTCGTTTGATGAAGGTGAGGATAGCATCCATCAACATGGAAATTATACAAATCTTAACTTACTATGAAGAGTAACCAATTTTCTTTTATATGTATATATTTTCTCAGAGTGCCATTGGTGAGGGCATGACACGCAGGGATCATGCTGATGTGTCTAACCAGGTCTGATTGCATCGTTGTTGTGGTATAATTTCAATCCTCAATTTGATGTTAAGGAATCTAACCTTTGCTTTTGTTTCCCAATCATTTCACCTTCAGCTGTATGCAAATTATGCTATCGGTAAGGATGTGCAGGCCATGAAAGCTGTGGTCGGAGAAGAAGCACTTTCTTCTGAGGATCTGGTTTGCTCTCTTTTCCAGTTTCTCTTCAATTTTCACGCATCAGTTTTTGGTAAAGTACTTGCTTAGAAAGAACCTAATGTGATGTCCCTGAATATAACAGCTATACTTGGAGTTCTTGGATAAATTTGAGAGGAAGTTTGTTACCCAAGGAGCATATGACACCCGCAACATCTTTCAGTCACTCGATCTGGCGTGGACTCTGCTTCGCATATTTCCTCGTGAACTTCTCCACCGTATACCAGCGAAAACTCTTGACCAGTACTACAGTCGAGATGCAGGTAATTGAAGGAGGCAAAGTGATGCCCTTAGATTGCCTCCTCCTTGGTAGTGTTTAAAAGAAGTTTATTTACCATCCGCTTCATCTGCTCGAATAATAATGGTTGAATTCCAGTTAGGTTTCCCCATGAAAGCTCTTGGGCTAGTAAAACAAGTGATCAAATATGACTTCTTTTATCTAGAGGAAACCAGGGTGGCCTAAGAGGAGGAACTGTAAAGCCCCCCTTGTGTTACTTGTTATTCTATATTCCTATTTATTTTTTCAACATTTTGTAATTCAGTAGATTTGGATTTCTATATCCATATCCAAACACTGACCGAGACCAGTGCGTCTCAACTGCATTAGCTGCTTTTCTTCTCTTCTATTTATTTTCATAGTTTTGCTTTGTATTGTATTGGTTTTTATGTGAAGATGAAAATAAGGGAGACAGTAGACGACTTGTGCTGTTATTTTGAATAATGTTTTTTTTTTGTCTTTTTGGGCAATCATAGAAACATTGTTTCATTTATCAAAGACTCGGGCCCATCGATTGCAGTACAGATGGAAAACAAGAGACAAAGCAGCCTAAGCAACTATATACATACAAAATGGCTGCAGCACTGTATAGGTCAACTCGACCTCCAAAGGCAGCATTTGTTTAATCAGAACAATGATTAGACAAATCAAAAGCCTACCTTATGGTTATGCCATGATTTAGGCTCAACCATCAAATGACCAACGATGCATTGAAAGTGGTGAGACGTTGGTCAACCGGAAGGATGATCCTTCCGAAAGGATTATAATATATAAGCAATGACTCTCAACCAATGATATAAGCAATAAGTACCATACAACCATGGCTTAAGATTCACTTCATTATTTTATTATCCATTAATATCCAATAATTACCATTCAAATGTGTAGGATTCATTTATTAAATATTATAGAAATCAATTTGTGAATGATGATTAAATATGCATTGGATATTATCGAATCTTATCCGAGACATTCGCGCCAGCTATCCTCTCTGGCTCCTTTCCATCGGATTGCATTAATGCTTTCTCAGGTCATTTTGAATGTCTACCTCACTAGCTCCTTCCATTTTTAATGTGCAAAAGATTTTCCAGTCCTGATATTTCGTTTCTCTCACATTTCCTTCTCGTGCGTGAACTTCATTTCCCACCGGCATTTTCACTTCATCATCCTCGTCATCATCTTCGCTATGGCTAAGGTTTGCTTGATCACCAAACCCCTTTTTGCTGATGGGTAAGGCACGAATCTAGTCACCATAAATCTTTTCCACCTTGATTTTTTTGTGGTGGACCTCCAACTTTTAAAGGCGTGACCTAACCTTCCACATGCATAACACAAACCTTTCATGTTCAAAGACTACCGTAATAAGATCGTTATCAGTTTTGCGAAGCTTGAAGTTGTTGTTGGGTTGAGGATTTTCAACTTTAAGACCCACATTTGGTCCCATGAGCCTTTGGTTCTTTGCTAGATGTAGATGTTGAAAGATGAACCTCCTTGATGCTTCCTCTCTTTGAGGATCAAGTGATCAGGTGGCTGACCCAGTTAGCTTCTTTTGTTCCCTCTCTCTATTAAACACAAACAGTAACATGTTTCTAATTTCAAGGTCCCGCATTTCGCAAGGATCTTCAACCGCCCATAGCCATACCTATGTTTTATTTATTTATTTATTTATTTCACAATCATATAACACTTTGCAGATCAACGAAATTCCCCTGATTCGACCATCGACTTTAACGTATGATTCCAACTCAAGTGTGATCAATGTTTCATTTTCTAGGTCACCCGGCACTGTCTTTTTATGGCTTCTTTGCTGTCGTTGTCCAAGGTCATGCAAACCAACGCAAGAAAGATGAGGAAACTAAAAAACGCTTTAGAGAAAGAGAAGCCAAATGTAGGTGACGGAAAGAGGATTATAAAATGTTGTGAAAAGGGAGGGTCATTCAAAGTATGAGAAGGTCTTAGAAAGTTCCACTCAAGGACGAAAGCTTGATGGAAAGGAAAATTGCTTTATCAGGAAAGCAATTTTTCTCCTTCTAAAAAGTAAGTACTTGAGTGTTATGTTGAATAAAATTTGATTAAAGAGAACAGAAGTGATTTATTCCAATTATGTTACAATCCCAAACAAAATACAAATTGAATCTCGCAAGCATGCACATCTACATTTGATTCAAACCTCTTTCCATATATTCCATTCTAAGTATTCTTTTCTTTTTAGAATTAGGATGAGTGTAATTGCTGGCCTGCTTTTAAAAAGTTGTTCACCGAATCATTTATATTAGAATTATTTTTTTTAAATTAATTTTTATACACTAATAAAAATATTGACACATCATAAATAACTTAAATATGGATAAATGCATAAAAATATTTCTGTAAAATTTTAGACAATCTAAAAAAGAACCATTTAAGTTAATTTTTTAATTTTGCAAGATTTGATCTAAGAAACTAAAATTCAAGTTAATTAAAGTAAAAAATAATTAAAAATATCAAAGTAAAGAAATATAGTCTATTGTATAAACTTTTCTGAAAGGGTCATGGATTTAGATATCATGAAAGTTACTTCTTTTTAGTTAGAAACTTTAACTCTATTTATTTAATTTATTATATTTAATTTTACATAATAAATGATGAGTAATTTTATGGAGAAAACCAATAAGTAATCAATTAAAAATTTGAAGTACAAAAAAAATTTGATATATTTAAAGTTGTTCACGTGTCAAAAGAAAAATTAATAAAAAAAATTATAACTTACCTAAAACGCACCAATACCTTACTATATATAAAATATATCTATTCTATTATTTAAAATCTTGATTAAGTTGATTTCTAAGAGAAATTACAAAAAATATATATATAATTAAAATACATTATATTATTTAAAGGTATTTTAGTCTATTCATTTTAATAAAAAATCAACAAAAATATATATATGATAAGATTTAAATCCACATCAATCTGATTAGTAAAAAATTTAATTTACTAGTCAACCAAAGCTTCATTTAATATATTTTACACATTTTTATTTTAATATAATAATTTATTATCTCTATTAATTGTATATATCATTTAAATTGCTTATTGAGTTAGATGTCACAAATCAACTCGACGTTAACTCAAAATTGATGACAAAATCATAATAAATAATTATAGTACATTTAATATTATTTATCCGATGTATTTATGTGTTTAAATTTCATTTTACTTATAATTTAATCTATTTTTTATTCTAATATCGTACATATTTGATGTGTTTTTATGATTAATTCGTTTCAAACCATATATGTACAGGCCCAAATTTACCCGGCCCGTTTAAACAAAAACCAAAAATAATAAAGATAGTCCATTTTACATAAAACCCAAACACAAGATCCTACCCATTTTACAAACAGACCCTAAACCCCTAACCCAATCGGCCCAATAGGCCCAATGTCCAAATTGGGTCTCAGCTAGCCGAAACCCTAGCTAGCCTCAGCGCCGCGCCTCCCCTCTACTGCCCATGTGCTTCAGCAGCGCATTCGACACTCGAGGATAGGCTTTGCCGGTCCTTTGCACCAAAACGGAAGCCTCTCTCGTTGACCCTCCTCCCAACCTGCAAACAGACCATAAAGGGGAACAGAAAGTGCAACACGCAAAGGCAAACAAAGAAAACATGCAGAGATAGACAATAGCAATAGGAAATCAATCGATTTTCGGCTATAAAGCCCAAACAAAAACAGATTGTATGGTTACGAAAAAAAACACAAAATATTGAAATAAAAAAGGCAGTCAAAAATCAAGAAGGTGATTTCGAGTGCCTCTCTTTTTTTCTTTTGAATCTGTTCTATTTGTTCCCTTTAGATTTGGCATGTATTTTTAGCATAATAGAATAAAAGAGAAACGAAAAAGAAAACGAAGCTTTACCTTCGTAAATATGCCATAAGACTTCTTCTTCTTCGTCGAAATCGGAGTAAAGAAAAGGTCTAAAACGGAAAAAAACGGGTCTGAGGCTCGGACGGTTTGGTCGCCGTTCATGGTGGCCGATCGGCTCCTAGGGGAATGTTGGATTTCGGCTGAAACGATGAAATAGAGAGGCTAGGGTTCTTTGGTGTCTGTTTGGCTGAATAAAGGCATGATTTGGCCTTTATGAGGAAGCAAAAAAACGGCACCGCATAAGCCAATTCCCATGGTATAAAAACGACGCCGTTTGGAACCCTGTGACCCGACCCGATCCGGTTCTTTGCCCCTGGGATCCGCGTGTTTCTGCGCTGAGGGTATAATTTCACGATGGGCCCTCCCCTTTTCGCATGAGCATTCAATTGCCCCCCGCCTATTTTGTTTCATTTTTTAATTTGGTTCTGAAGTTCGCATGCGTTTGCAAATGGGTCCGTGCCTTAACGCAGCGTTTTGGGACCCGACAAATTTCCAGCTTTGATCCCTCCGCTCCTCTGCGATTATCGACTTGATCCTTTTCTTCTTTTTTTTCGTTTTTTTTTTATTTTGCCCCAGGTTTTCGTGTCTGATTTTTTTCAGTCCTGCATGAAACGATGCGCAAAGGACTTGAGGAACAATTTCCTGATCAGTCCTCAAACCTTACTATTTTTATTTTCGACCCCGTTTTTTATTCAGTTTTAGTTTTTATCTCTAATTTCATTTTTATTTCAATTTAGCCCATGATTGGTTCGATTTTAATCCTTTTATTATTTATTTATTTATTCATTTTTCATATACTTTATTTATTATTATTTCTTTTGTTTGTTTCTCTTTTATACATATATATTGTTTTTTTAAATTGTCTTGCGAACTATGTGTTTAAATTCGTTTTCACTAATTGTATACAACTTATTATTTTAAGATTCATTTGATATTTTATATGTTGATTCACTTTAATGTTTTTGCTTCGTTTTTATTTGTACAATTATTTTAAAGTATTTTTTTCATATCATGTTAACGTTTTGTGCAATATCTCGTTTAAATATTTTATATATATTTATACATACATTATTTCAATGGAGTCTTTTGTTCATTATAACTTTAATATCCTTTTAGTTTCCTCCATGTGTGTGTTAAACCTTTTAATAATCTTACTTTGTTTTTTTATAAGAATTATTATTTTGAAGTTCTTTTTTACATCATATTGTTTTAATTATTTACATAATATTCCATTCAAATGTTTTTATGTTTGTACATGTATGATCTATAGTCAAACTAGTTTAATCCTATATACGTATTTAATCCCATGTTATTCTCGCATATATTTTTCCTCCTAAATTTATTTATGTATATATACATGTTTTTAAATCTATATATGTAAAAGTGTTTCCTAATCTCACATTTTACAATATGTTTTTACTCTCCTTTTATATTCTATGTACATTATTAATCTCACTATATTTTGCATACGTAATTTCTTTTAAATTTATTTACATAGTATGTATTGATGTTATTTAAAAAAAAAATCACACACATCCTATTTTTTTTACATTATTATTATATGTATATACATATATATATATATTGGTATTTATATTTGATTTATACATCATTTAAATTCGTGTGTTTATAGATATAGTTTTCTTACTATATATGTTATTATTTTTTTTATTTTTTTTAAATCTGTTACATATACGACTTATAGAAAAATTAACTTAGTCTTATATACATTATTAATTTCATGCAATTTTTTTTACGACTAATAACTCCCAAATCTATTTATATATATATATATATTTTGTGAACCTATTATGTGTATTTCTCTAAGTTATATCTTATTATGTATCATTGCTATACTTTCACATTCTACATATTATCAATTTTTTCTTTATTGAGTGTATTTTAATAAACATTTTTACATGCATATACTATTTGATTTAAAAAATTTCATTCTATAACGCATATTTTAATGAATGCATATATATCCTTAGCTTGTTTTTACAAATAGTTTCAAATTCAATAATCCATTTATAATATATTATGTGTTCACTCTTTTAAATTTGTCTCATACATTTTTAAATTCTCATTTTGTTTTGCATATTTGGCATTTAATTGTGTTGTATTAGGCTATGTATATTATCGTTGTGTATTATTTCCGTTTTGTATTTCTATTATATGGATCATTCTTTATTCATGCTTAGAAAATTGATAATATTTTCTTAGATTGGTTGAATTTAATTGTTTATTTTGTTAGTTGATTAAATGTATTATATTCATTCATCCATCATAGTACTTCATACATGCCTATTATCTTACGGTTTTTATTTTTCCTTTTGGGTTTACAAATATCACTTTATAGTTTCCAACTCTTTAAAATTAATTATTCCATACTTATTTCAAGTCAAATTAATGCATTCCAAGCTGGTTTTATAATTACTCGTTTAAAAATTCTCTAAAACAAAGGTAATGTTTGATATTTGAAAATTTGGGAATCGTGCCCTACCGTGCTAGGTTTCAATTTCCTGTTTATTCAAAATAATCAAACATTCCTTTAGAATTTCACTTTTTTTAAAATTCTAAAACAATGCAATGTTTGTTGCTTGAAAATTCGGGGAACCGTGCCCTATCGTGCTGGGTTTCGATTTCTCGCTTATCCAAAATCATCAAACATTCCTTTAGAATTTCATTCGTATTTTTTAAATTCTAAAACAAGGGGATGTTCTATGTTTGGGAATTCGAGGAATCGTGCCTTACCGTGCTGGGTTTCGATTTTTCGTTGGACTAAATGATTGGGCATCTTGTTGTAATTTTCAACGTATAAATTTTTGAAAGTCGAAAATTTATCGTGCTCTTGAGGGAATAAAGGATCGTGTCCTAGCATGTTGGATATGATGTTGCATTCCTTTGAAACAAAAGAATTTTGACGATCAACTTGAGCTATTCAAATGTTTTCGAGGAAACCATATTTCAAAAATAGTTTCAAATCTCAGACATAAGGACAGTACTTAATCAATTTGGTACCAATTTTGGGCTTAATGAGGGTGCTAATCCTTCCTCATACGTAACCGGCTCTCGAACCCATTTTCTCAAATTTATGTAGGCCAAAATTGATTTAAATGGAATAAAATGTTTTATCAGGTGTGCCAATCACATCTAAACAAAAATATTGGTGGAGACTCCACGTTCTGTTTTCAAAAAGTAGATCCCCATTTTTTAAAACAAAAAAATGGTTTCGACAATATGTTTTCTTGTTTATTGTGTTATTTTTAAGCACACATTTTTGTTCTAAATCTTTGGTTTTCACATGCATATGTGTGTGATAGCATTTCTAATATATATATTATTTTATTAGTGTCTAAAAACTAAGGTTTTTAGATTTTTTTTTTTAGTATTCTTCATGTTCATTTTATAGTCCATGTTCAAGGCTCGTTGCTATCCCTCCCAATAACATATCTTACCACTACATTCAACACTTGTTAATACTATGATTTTCAGATAATTCTAAGAAAAACTATTACACTTTTTAGTATTCTTCATGTTCATTGTGTAGGCGCGAGTGGAAAGTAATCTTTAAGCAAGTACTTAAAGAACCTGAATCTTGCTGCTGATACATTAGCTAATCTGATGAAAAATTCACCCTTTGACATGATGTTTTCGGTTATCCAACTCGAATCCTACTATTAATTTACAATTGATGCTGTTTTTTTCTTGTTTAAAAGAAATATTTAATTTTAACCTTTCCTAATATTAATAGTTGAATTTAAAAAAAAGTATTCTGAACTTTCAAAAAAAAATCAATTTAAACTATTTTCACACACAATATTTAACTTTAGGCCCTTAAATTGTTTAATTTCTATTTCGATCCCTTAGATCTTAACACAAAATTTCTGGCTGCATTCCATGTATGGAACAGTTGTCAATTTTTTTACGTTTGCGTTGAGTGGGAAAAAAGGAAAGAGGCAAAAGAAAAGGGAAAAAAAATGAAGAAAAAGAAAGGAAAAGAAAGTAAAGACAAATTTGAAAAAATATATTGTACGTTGATTTTCATATTTTTTCCACGTATTTTCATTTTAAAGTAATATGGATTTACTCATATTTTTTATTCAAACTATATTTAAAAAGTTTGACACGTGGGTTAATTTGAAAATAAAGTTATTGAAATAATAAATTTTAATTTTAAATAATTTATATTATTATTTAAATCACTAATTAAATTGATACCATGAGTAAATCAATTAGAAAAAAAATAAATTAGATTATTTGATATTATTTTAATTCTTTTTATTTATAAAAATCAATATATAATTGAATTTGTATTTCCTCTATCACGTTTATATCTATAATTACTATTATTTAAATCCTTAATTGAGTTGGTGAGATGAATTTTTGTAACGAAAAAAATTGACCATTAAATACATTGAATCAAAAAATTAAAATATATACATATACAATGAAAATTTCAATTTATTTTGTAAACTTACCAAATATTAAAAATTTATTAAATTTATATTATGGTATATAATAATTTTATTATTATTAATTAAAAATAAATAATATCAGATCATATTTTGTATTTATTTATATTATTTGTTTAATTAATTAGTAATAACCTTATAATGATAATATATATGTAACTATTAGATTGTACTAAAAAAATTAAATTTATGAGTATATAAAAGTTATTATGATTTTATTTTTAAATAAAATGGTTAAAATAAAGGGTCAAGATGATAAAAGAATTTTGTTAAATGGGAGTGTTTTCTCACTAGAGCTTAAGTTTTATATTTTAATTTTATATTTTTTAAAATTTAAAATAACAAAATAACATAGTATTATATTAAATTTATATTAAGATAGTATGTTTGTTACATTAGATTTTAGATATAGAAAATGTTAATTTAATGAATTTGGTAGTTACTGTTGTTTAGAATTGAAATTTTAAAATTCTAAAAACATATTGACTAAAAATAATCAAATTCAAATACAGAAATTAAACCTATAACTTACATATAGTACAAAATTAATAGTAGATTTTAATCAAATATTATATTTAAAATTTTCCTTTTAAGCTCATTGAATCTTAACCTGATTGGTATGAGTATTGTAGCCAATATGAGAGGATGTGAGTTCGAGTGCTTGAAGCGCATTATCTTCTTATCTATGGGTTGGGAATGGACTATGAGTAATTTTAAACATGCTGTCAAAAAAAGTAAATATAATCAATGAAGGATGATGACAGAGGCTAGCAGATGCCTGGTGAAAGAGTTGTGCACTTAAACCGGAGAATTGTAGGGCTTTTTGAAACTTTGAAGAATCTCAGTGGGTTGTGAGAATGGAAGATTCGAATAGTTAAGGATTTTAGATTGAGGGTTACCAGTTCTCACACTTTTCATCATCTGATGCAGAAAGGAGAGAATAAATTCGGAAAAGGCTAAACTGCTATTAGGACTGTTTTTTTTTTTGCTTTGCGTGTTTAGGACGTTTTAGTTCTCCATTTCTTAATGTATGTTTTTTAGGAATGTTGTTTATTGTTTTAAGAGCCCCAAGGCACCTCCCATTCGGACTGCTGGTAGTTTGACAGCTGGATGCGATGCAAGGTTTTAGGCTTTGTTTAGTCTTTTCAAATTTAATAAATGCATCGGGTACTTTGATAAAAAAAAATCCTTTCAACCTGATTGAATATTAACTCAATTGGTATAGACATTACAGCCAATATAAGAGGACGTAGGTTTGAGTGCACCGAAGTATTCATATCAATAGGTTGAGAAGAGATTATAAGTAATTTTAACTATGCTTTAAAAAAAAAATTAATCAGAACTTATAATCAACACTGCAAATTTTTTTTAATGAAAAATTATGTTATACAAAAATAAAATTTAAAATTCCATAAACGGTTATATATAGTAAAGAAAAAGTTTAATATATAAATAAATCACACATTTGTTACATTTTCAATTGCAGAGTACTCCAAACATATTTTATTCAAAAAAAATTATACTTTGAAATTTTACAAGCTTAAATTAGGAATATTTTAATAACAAATTTTTCCATTGAAAATTTGGGAATTATAAAAAAAAATAAATGTAGCAATTTGTTGCATAATTTGGTTGCTTTAGTAGGCTACAAAAAGAAAATGAAAAGCAGGGAGGTTTTTTTCACAGCTGGGAGGGAACGCACGTGGCAGTAACTGCCTGCAAGAACTTTTTAATGGCCTATGCATGCCACCTACGTCACACTAATCTAACCCCACCCTTCTCCCCCCTTTCACACCTCTTTATATACTCTCCCTTCTTTCTTCCACACTGCACCCCACCCCCACTCCTCTTTCTCCCATGGCTGCCTCCGTTGATCCTCTCGTTGTTGGTCGTGTCATTGGCGATGTTGTCGACATGTTCGTTCCCACCGTCACCATGTCCGTCTACTATGGTTCCAAGCACGTCTCTAACGGATGTGATATTAAGCCTTCTATGGCTATCAACCCTCCCAAAGTTGCCATCGATGGCCTTCCTGACCAGTTTTATACTTTGGTTCGTTTTTTTTTTTTACCAATTGGGAATTGGGTTCTCTTTCTGCACTGTTTTTAGTGTAATTTGTTTAAGAGAGAGGGAGGGTATGATTGTTTAATGCTTGTTGATATGTCTCTGAGTGAGGCTGACAATTAATGATGCATGCTGATGATGATTTAAACCAGGTGATGACTGACCCTGATGCGCCAAGTCCCAGCGAGCCAACCATGCGTGAATGGGTTCACTGGTACGTTGTTTTTTCCCCCCTTGTTTTTGAGAAAATATTTTGTAATCATGTTGCTGATCATTTCGTAAACCATCACGCAATTTGCTTTCATCGCTGTTTCAGGATCGTGTCTGACATTCCTGGAGGAACCAACCCCACTCGAGGTATAAACAACTCTCTATGTATTTATATTGTCTTATTATACCCTCTTCAGAATATTGCCGTATTTTTAACTTTATTATTTCGATTGATTCTGCTGTAAAGAAAATAAATTTTAGCAGAATTATTTATGATGATATTTACTGTGATTTTCTTTTCATTCTCTTTTATCTCAGCCAAGATTAAACCAATTCTTGCATGCATGCATGCATCCCGAGGGAAAATTTTCCGAGACAATTATAATCTGGTTTTCTTATTAAATCAAAGTGGGTTATATCTATTTTTAGAAAATTATGAGTACAAAATTAAACAACAAAGTTGTTTGAAAAATCATCTCATACTAGGTTAAATGACACAAGAAAATGTGTATGTGTTTACTAGAATAATTAATAAAAAAGAAAAAAATGGGTGTTGAAAATACATCTAGCATAGAGCTTAGATAAACAATTTGCAATGTGCAGCAGTAGAATTTGAGTTGAATTCATTGTTAAATCTGTCAAAGATCCAATACAACCCTAACAAATGTTGTCCGCCCCCAAAATTCCTTTTACTATGTAATCTATATATCACTGACACTCACTGCAATCTGCATCTGCATCTGCATGTAATTAATATAATTAAATATCTTATTTTGGCTCTTTCTGCAACCCAATATTTTCCTATTTGTATTTGGGATTGCAATTGCATGCATCACACATCTGACACATGGTTAGTTGTTTCAACAACAAGTAGCAGCCCATCCATGCTTTGGATTCTCTTGTATATATGCCACATGCCATGTAACTACACTGTCCTCGTGGCTTCCATCGGGACACAATATTGACCCACCTTATATAATATACTCATAGTTGAGATGGGATATATAAGATATTTATAGTCTTAATAACTCTTATCAATAAAATAGGAAGATTTAATACGGACATGTTGTAAATTGAACATATAGTTTGCCCAACTCTAATTTGCATGATGTGTCAGGCTTGTGATGTTTAATCCTAAATTATAATGATATAAGGTTGGGGGTTTAAGCACATTAGTTTACTATGAGTGGGAGATTATTCAATTTCAGGGAAGGAAATCCTGGCATACATGGGTCCACGGCCTCCAGTAGGCATACATCGCTACATACTGGTGCTGTTCCAACAAAAGGGCCCGTTGGGTGCGGTGCAGCAACCGGCGACAAGAGCTAACTTCAGCACTCGATTTTTCGCTGACCACCTCAACTTGGGACTGCCTGTGGCTACTGTCTATTTCAACGCCCAAAAAGAGCCCGTCAGCCGAAGGCGTTGAATCTCCCACGCACACTTCTCACTCTACATATATATAAAAAATATATAAATATAAAACTGGTTCGACTCTTTAACTTTATAAATTAGCTTTGGCCAAGTGTAGTCCTAGTACGTACGTTTGAGAAGTGTATGTCTCTTTGTTGGGTTTATATTTGATGCTAAGTTATCGAACTTTTATGCCGATTAACTGAGCTTCCTTATTCTAATTTGAGTTAATCAAGTCCTTAAATTATACTCTCTCTTTTTTATTTGTCAACGTTTAATCTATAATATATAATATATTTGGTGCATTTGTTGTGATCAAGATGATGAAGACGATAGGATAATTAACATTCTTTAATCATGTTTCTGTCGCACGTAAAAAGGGATAGATATCTTTTTAGGATTTATATTTAATTCGCTCACCATTTATTCATTGTACAATATTTATCAATGGATTCCCGGATTAGATGATGGTACAAAAATTCATGTAATTAGATCACCGACTAAATGATGACACAAAAGTTTTTAAAAATAGTGATTTTATTTTACTTTTAATAACAACAAAATTATATTAATTTATTAATAATAGATGATAGAAAAAAAGAGATAAAATATTAAGGAAATCTTTGTATTTAGAGAACAATTGAATTTCGGCTCATTTATTAAAAGAATGAATAAATTAGTTTATATATATTTCGAAATGTATAAATTAATTTCTCCGTCCCATTAAAATGATTATGTGGAGCATTAATTTAAATGGTTAAATAAAAAATTTCTAAAACTTCAAAATATATATATGTAAAAGAATCTAAAAAATTTACAAAAAATGGTCATTATTTTACAAACTTTCAAGTCCAAACCTAAAAATGGTCATTCTTTTACAAGATTTTCTTCCCTAATTTACAAAATTCAAAAAAAAATCCACATACTTGATTGAAGCCAAAAATAAATAAATAAAGAAAAACTTGGTTGAAGCAAAAAAAAAAAATCAACTATTACTCACTTTCAAATTTCTCGTGTTTATGTTTTTGTTAATGTTTAATTTAACTTTCATTGCCCATACTTCCAATTAAAAGGTAGATAAAAAAAATATTTAATGTTTACTTTCTTTTGCTTTAGTGAATACTTATTTTTGTATATCCATTGTTTTCGTATCTTCTAATGGCATGTAATCATCGTTATAAAATTTCGATTACTTATTTTCGCATCCCCTTCGTTGTTACAAACTTTCACATTTAAAGATCTTATTGTTAAATACCCTAAAAAGCTGTTTGAATGTTACAAAAAAAATTTAATTTAATATTTCTTATTTGGGTCTGTTATCTTATTCGGATCTGTTATTAAATCCGTAAGAGATGTTACATTACCAAAGAAATGACATGGGCTTGGTGATGGCTACATGTGTACAACAAGATTGGAAGATGGGTAATTCCTTTACAACAGAAGCACTAGCTTGTAATCGGGCGCTTCATTTGACCACTAACTTGGGGTTTCCAAGGCATAAAATTGAAGGAGATTTCTTAAGCATGTAATCAAGAAACTCAAAACTAGTACATTTGACAGATTAACAAGCGAGCCTCTGGTGGAAGATGGTAAAGCTCTACTTCGAAGGTTTTACCATTACTGACTCTCTCATGTCTTTAGATAAAGTAATATGGTGGCTCGCAAACTAGCGAAAGAGGGATCGATGCAGGACTATGGCCAACATTGATGGAAAAAGGAACTCAAATAGTTGCACCCATAGTTCTCAGCAAGTAAGTAACCCCGGAACCTAAGGAAAAGAGTGAAGTTGATGAGTGGATTAAAATTTATTAAATTAATTTCGTTAAAGTTGTTAATTTTTAAGTTTAAAAAATTAAACGATTTGTAATATATTTTTGGATGGATCCATGCATTTTTAATTTGAGATGTCTTCAATGAAAAAATTATCTCTTAGCTTCTAAACACACATTAAATTTCAAGCTTGAGAGCTCAAGATACAGCCGTTTTGGTGAAGAATACGCAAACAAAATTTTCTAGATGTAATTAAAGTGATAATAATGTGTTTTAGACTTTAGTTAGCTTTTAAATTGAGTTCAATTTTAAAAATTAAATTTAATTATATATAACCCAATAATATATTTATTAAGTTTCTATTTTAGAGATTTATTCATTTCAAATTTTTTAAATATTTCAAACTAATTTAGCTTTAAGGAAGGGTTGTTTCCTTATTTTTCAAGTAGTTTAGGTCTATACATATGGTATTATGTTTTCTATAGCCACCATAGATGTATTTGCTTGACTTTTTTGTTTTTAATAAAATACTCTAAGGGATCTTTTCATACAAACTAGTTTCTTTCATTTTTCTTGATAGAACTTTTGTTTCAATTCTTTAAGATTGTAGAGGAGGTTCATCATAATTCCAGCTTGCGTAATTCAAGTCAATTGGGAGGGTTGATTAAAGACCAATATAGTTCTTTCTTTGTTTGTGTAAGTCCAATAAAGGAGGCTAGGTTATCTATCCAACTATTTGTTATCAACTAGTGGTGAAGCCAGGGGTTGGCAAAGGCTTGGTCCGTCTAAAATGATTTTTTTTATTTAGGTCCTTTTATAATTTATAAAATTTTAAATTAGTAATAGTAAATTTCACTTTGGCCCCTCAAAAATGATAAAAATTGATTCAATCCTTAAAAATTATAAAGATATAGACTATTGAAATGGTAAAATACATTTTTACTATCATAAAAATATACAATTTAATTCTAACTCCCCCTAAAAATTTTTTTTGCCTTTGCCCTTGCGATCAACACTATTTATCTTCTTTCTTCTTTTCATCAATCATTCAATCATCTTTTGTTTCTTTTCTTTAGTTCTTTAATTATTTATTTTGTATTGATTTATTATCTGATTTTTGTTGGAAATTTTCATATTTGAACCCAATAACTTTGGTCTATAACTACTCTTGCAAAAAGTTACTTAGGTTGTAATAAAAAGTTATAAACTTCGAGTTGATTGTTCTGGCTCTTAAAGTTTAATCCCGAGTTTCTGCATCATTTGGTGTTAGAGTCTAGGTGTCGAAACCATTCTTTTGAAAACGGAGATCGACTTTGTTTGAAAGTGAAAATTAAAACGAGAGTCGCCACCAATCTTTTATCAGGTGTGATCGGATCACCTTTGTTTTAATAAATCGATTTTAGTTTACTAAAACAGGGCCTTTGGTCTACGAAACTTGAGAGAATGAGTTCGGGAGTCGGTTACGTGCGAGGAAAGATTAGCACCCTTGACACGCCCAAAAAATTGGTATCGAATTGATTATTTAGTGTCTTAATGTCGAAAATTAAAAATCGGGAAGGGACTTGAAATACGATCTTTTCTATTAATACTGATTTTAAAATTCTTGAATTAGCTTAAATCGATTTGTTTAAAGATTTCCTTATCTCGAGATATCGGAGTATCACATCCCGTAAGTTAGGACACAATACCATGAATTCCCGAGCACAAGGTCGTCTTTTAATTTAAATTGGAAATCCGTGCATTTCAAAACTCAAAAGGATATTTAGCTATTTAGAACCAACAAGAGACCCGAAACCCCGTAAGTTAGGGCACAATTCTTCGATGTTTCAGAATGCGAAACATTGCCTTATTTATTGAAATTAGTAAAAATATGAATAAAAATCTTTAAAGTAATGAACTACATAATGATATAAAATAGGCGGGAGACAAAAATAAACGAGTTGGAAATACATTGAAACAAATAATAAATATGACAACAATATTAAAACAATAACAATGCATGCGATATATTAAACGTAATAATAGTATCCAATGTGAAATAAAAACAACGAATATATACATAATACAGATATTAAGAGTATGTACGTAAAATATATATATATATATTTATAAATAGTAATAGTGTTAGAAATATACTATATATAGTGTTTGAAGTATATCCATAAAATAGTGAAAATATAACTAGTAATGTTAAGATATATATAATATATACATATGTATAAAATAGATATTAAAAAAAATATGTACATAACATATATGAATATATATAATAATATTAAAATAAAATAATAAGTGATAATAGTGAAAATAATAGGTATAGTAATAAATATGATAATGTATGAAAATAATGCTATATATAAAAGTATATATATACTCATATAATAAAATATATGTACTAGTATTAACAATAAATATAATAGGGATAAAAATAGATATAATAATAATACGTACAAAATATGGTATTAAAAAGCATATTACATATATGTATATAACATAATATTTATATATGTACATAAGATGATATAAAAAATATATACATGGAACAACATAAGAATTATATGTAAATAATAACATTAAAATATATATATAATATATAAAATAAATATAATATATATTAGAAATGATAATAATATAAAAACTATTGATACGCTATATAAATACATACATATATATAAATAATAATGATGTTAGAAATATACAATGATATTAGAAATATATATAAAATAGTATAAAAGATGTATAACTAATAATGTTAAAATATATACACAATAATATATATAACATACAATATTGAAAACATATATACATAATATATACGAAAAATATATAGATATACATAATATAATATTAAAATATTTACATAATACATAAATATTAGGGATAAAAACGACTAATAATAATGCTACATAAGTATATACATAAATATATTAAAAACATATACATATATATATAAAAAATATATATACACTAATATATAGTAATCATGATAATAATAATATTAAAATATAAAAAGTAAATATAATAAAGATATTAAAATAAAGTAATAAATTAACAACATATATAAATATATATATACATATACGTATGTAAAATATACATTACTACATAGTAATATTAATAATAGTAATAGATTGATATTAGTAACAATAATAATAATAGGAAACAACAGTATAAATAATAGCAAAAATGATAAAATTAACTAATTTAATGACAAAATAGCTAAACCATAAAAAAAGATTAAATCGAAATTAAAATAGAAAGTTTGGGGCGAATTCGCAATAAAAACAAAAAGAAAGGACTTGATTGGACGCGCACAAAATAGATGAGGGCTAAAAACACAATTATTTCTCCCCTCAAAACACAACACAACAAAAGGGACTAAATCACAAAGCGTTACATACTTTGTGGCCAAATTAAAAAAACTGAAAAAGTACTTGATTGTAGAAGCATGAAAAAGCGGAGGGGCTAAAAGTGCAATTAGCCCCTCTAATGAAAAACACCCGGATCCTTGGAGCGGGCCGGGTCAATAAACGAGTTAGGCCAAAACGGCGTCGTTTTGGGGTTTAAAGGCCAACCCCAAAACGACGTCGTTTTGGGGGGCTATAAAAGGGCTAAAATTTGCAAAAAAAAAATCATTTGGTGAGGAGAGAGAAAAAAAAGAGAAAGAAGGAAGAGAGAAGGGAGGGGGAAGGAGATTTTCGGCCATAGGCCGGTCACCGGTCGATCGTCGAACCACCTTCGCCGGCGTCGGTGCCGGCCACAGTACACGTGGCCGAAAAAGGTAATTTTTCCTCTCTTTTTTTATGTTTTAAAATATTATTTTTATTTCTATTTATGTATTTAGATAGGAAAGAAAAAAAAGATTCGAAAATGAACAAAAAATAAAAATAAAAAAATAGTAGATTCACCTCAAGGTTTGATCTGATTCGATGATATTGCACTGTTTTGGTATTTTGGAATTATTCTTGTATTTTAACCTACTAGTATTGATGCAAAAAAAAATTCTCTTTGTATTGATAGCCAAAAATTCTTTTTTTTTTCTTCTTTCTTTTACATGATTTTTGAATGGCTTTTTATGACCATCTTTTACATGATTTTATATTATTTCTTTTTCTATTTCTTTTGTAGGTGATGGTGGGAGACAATGGATATCAAAAATGGGAGGAAAATGGGGCAAGTGGGAAAGTGGCTAGGTGGTTAGGGTTTCTTCCTTTCTCTTTTTGCTGGAAAATGTTTAGTACTAGTGGGCTAGGTTTAGGGTTTGTGAGTTGGGTATGTAATGGACCATTAGGTTTGGGCTGTTTAACAATTAGGTTATTTGTAAATGGACTGGGCCAAAATTGGCCTATAACAGCTGCCCCTCTTTGCTCATTATCGTGTAACGGGAATAGAGCAAAGACATAAAGAAAGGCCAATTTTGCCCGGTCTTGCCAAGTATTGATTTCTCTAGTGCTCTTCTTGTTTAGGTAGTCTCATACTAGTCCACCGCATCTTGTAGCTTTGGTTCAATCCACTGCATCTTCTGACATATGCCTTGTAGCTTCAACCTACTCCGATGTAGTTTCAAGGGTATGAAATTTGTGGCTTCGATCTACTTCACTGTAACTTCTGAAAGGTGAGATCTACAACTTCAGTCTGCTCTTTTATCGCTTCAGTGAGATAAGGTTTGTGGTCTTTTCTTCTGCGACTTCAAGGGAACAAAATCTGATGTCTTCAATCAGCTCCAATCTTTATTCTTTACTCAGCATGTGATCCTGATCTCGACTCATTTCTCGCAATAGAATTGATTCCGTAGAAATAGTCATTAAAAACAGAAATTGAAAAAAATAGCTCAGCACGTGAGCAAAGGCTCAACTCACTTCTCGCAATATGAGTTGATTTTTGAAAACAGAATTTGCAAAACAGATTTTGAAAATACCTCGGCATGTGACCCGAGGCTCAACTCACCTCTCGTAATATGAGTTGATTTTTGAAAAGCATAAATTTAAAAAAAACATTAATTAAAAATATCTCAGCGTGCCCCGGGGCTCAACTCACCTCTCGCAATATAAGTTGATTTTTGAAAAACATAAATTGAACAGAAATTGAAAATACCTCAATGTGTCTTGAGGCTCAACTCATTTCTCGCAATATGAGTTGAGTTTTGAAACAAAAATTAACAATGCCTTAGCGTGTCCCGAGGCTCAACTCACCTCTCGCAATATGAGTTAATTTTTTTGAAAAGCATAAATTAAAAAACATTAATTGAAAATACCTCGGCATGTGATCCTGAGGCTCAATCCACCTCTAGCAATATGAATTGATTTTTGAAAAACATAAATTGAAAAACGGAAATTGTAAATACCTCGACATGTGACCTGAGGTTCAACTCACCTCTCGCAATATGAGTTGATTTTTTTGATGAACAAAAATTAAAACTGCCTCAGCGTGTCCTGAGGTTCAACTCACCTCTCGCAATATGAGTTGATTTTTTTGAAAAAATAGATTGAAAATACCTCAACGTGTCTTGAGGCTCAACTCACCTCTCGCAATATGAGTTGATTTTTTCCTTTGATTCAGTACAGCTATCATCACATCCTCTCGCTCTACTCGAGTACCTGTAAATGTCATGCATAACGTTATCATGATATGCATATGTTTGTCTTAAATGCCTTTATGACTACACGATTATGTTATGCGCCTTTAGCTGTTTGTCTTATGTCCTCTTTCGTCATGATTTTTGATGATCTGTATTCATTGCTTTGACTCTTGACTTTCTATTTAGGCCCTGTACCCATCCTCAAGCTTCATGAGTAATCTACATTTCTCAGATATCACTCTTTTGCCCTTGGTTGAACTTTATCCTTGCGTTGAGGCTCTTGTACTTATCAAGTTCTTATCCAGGTAATGCTTAACATTTCTTTTGTTTAGAGTATGTCATTTCACTATTTATCATGAAAATAAACGACATAATGAGATGCATGAAAATGGTCAGGTAGGGACAAAGGGATACCTCACATTTATTTCTTTCAAACGTGGCAAACAAAGAAAGTCAACTAATGATAATGAGAAAGTGTCATAAAGAGAAAACGGATCGCATTTTCTAGCATGGCTTCTTGCGTAGAAGATTTCGAGCTACTGAAAAATGCTTCAAATGCTGTAGTTTCGCTGTTTAACCCACCGTTCAACCGTCTTGCTCTTTAAGCCCGGGTTTGCTTCATTAGAATGCCCTTTCGGGTTTTCATCTTAATCTTTTGTGTTAATCAAGATGCCCTTTTTGGGTTTTCACCTTAATCCCTCTTTTTTTGTTTAGGCATAATATTTCTTCACAGCATCTGAATTCACTGGATTAGGTAACTCATTCCCATCCATCTCAATGAGAATCAAAGCTCCGCCCAAGAATGCCTTCTTTACGACATATGGTCCTTCCCAATTTGGTGCCCATTTTCCTCGTAAGTCCTTCTATATTGGAAGAATCTTTCTCAGCACGAGTTCTCCTTCGTGGAATTCTCTTGGCCGTATTTTCTTGTCATGGGCCGCGATCATTCTCTTCTGGTACATCTGTCCATGAAAAATTGCCTTTAAACGTTTTTCTTCGATGAGGTTTAACTGGTCATATCGAGCTCGAACCCATTTTGCCTCCTCTAGTTTCGAATCCATTAAGACTCGTAAAGAAGGGATCTCAACTTCGATAGGTAGCACAGCTTCTATTCCATAGACCAGAGAGAAAGGAATTGCCCCCGTAGATGTCTGTACAGATGTGCGATATGCATACAAAGCAAATAGTAGCTTCTCGTGCCAATCTTTATATGTCTCAGTCATTTTCTTAATAATCTTCTTAATATTCTTGTTGGCTGCTTCAACAGCTCTGTTCATTTTCGGGCGATAGGGTGACGAGTTATGATGCTTTATTTGGAACTGCTCACACACTTTCTTCATCATCTTGTTGTTCAGATTCAAGGCGTTATCTGAAATGATTCTCTCAGGCAAACCATATCGACAAATGATTTCCTTTTTCAAAAATCTGCAAACTGCAGTCTTTGTCACATTGGCAAACGAATCAGTTTCTATCCATTTTGTGAAGTAATCAATAACCACAAAAATGAACCGGTGTCCATTAGAAGCTTTTGGGGAAATTGGCCCTATAACATCCATGCCCCACATAGAAAAGGGCCACGGAGAAGTCATGACATGAAGGGGCGAAGGGGCTACATGAATCTTATCGCCATAAATTTGACATTTGTGGCATTTTCTTGCAAAACTAATGCAGTCGCTTTCCATCGTCAGCCAGTAGTAACCGAGTCTCATAATCTTCCTGGCCATAGTGAAACCATTGGCATGTGTCCCACAAATTCCCTCGTGGACATCTTCAAGTATTTTTCTAGCTTCAACAGCATCTACGCATCTCAAGAGCACCTGATCTTTTCCTTTTTTTGTACAGGATATCCCCATCAAGAACGAATCTCGCTGCTATTCTTCTGATTGTTCTTTTGTCTTTCTCATTTGCTTATTCGGGATACTTTTGATTCTTAATATATTCTAAGACATCATGGAACCATGGCCGTCTATCCAGCTCTTTTTCAATGCTGAAACAATGTGCAGGGACTTCATATATGCTCATTTGAAGAGGCATTATTTCTGTTTCTCTGTTTGCTTTGAACATTGAAGCCAAAGTGGCCAGGGCATCAGCCAATTGGTTTTCTTCTCGTGGGAGGTAATTAAAAGTTATTTCTTCAAATTCTTTAATCAGCTCTGCCACTAGATCACTGTATTTGACAGTTTCGAATCTCTCACTTCCCAATCTCTACGGATTTGGTATATCACCAAGGCTGAGTCTCCGTATACCTCTAAAGTTTTGATGTTTCATCCAATCGCTGCACGAAGTCACATGATACACGCCTCATATTCTGCTATGTTATTGGTACAGAAAAAGTTCAACCTGGATGTGAGTGGGTAATGGTTCCCTTCTGGCGATACTAATACTGCTCCAATCCTATGCCCCAATGCGTTCGATGCATCATCAAAGCTCATCTTCCATGACTTCTTTTTTGATGACTCATATTCTTTTTCTGCAATGCACATCAAGTTTTCATCCGGGAAATCAAATCTGAAGGGCTCATATTCCTTTGTCGTTCGAGCAGCTAAGAAATCAGCTATTGTGCTCCCTTTTATCGACTTCTGACTTATATAGGCAATGTCGTATTCCGATAGGAGGATCTGCCATCGTGCTATTCTTCCTGAGAGTGCCGGTGATTCCATCATATACTTTATTGGATCTAGCTTTGAAATTAACCATGTTGTATAATACAATATGTATTGCCTGAGTCTTCGAGCTACTCAAACCAGAGCGCAACAGTATTTTTCAATGGATGAATACTTTGCCTCATATTCAATGACTTTTTACTGAGGTAGTAGATCGCATTTTCTTTCTTTTCTGACTCGTCGTGTTGCCCCAGTATGCAACCCATTGAATTTTCGAACACAGTCAAATACAATATCAATGGTCTTCCCGGAGTTGGCGGTACTAGCACTGGAGGACTAGACAAATATTGTTTTATCTTATCAAAGGTCACTTGGCATTCCTCATTCCATTCTCCCGGGTTATGTTTTCGAAGAAGTCGAAAGATTGAGTCGCATTGGTTGGTAAGTTGAGCGATGAATCGGGCGATGTAGTTTAACCTCCCTAAAAATCCTCTGACTTCTTTTTGCGTGTGCGGAGGTGGTAACTCTTGAATAGCTTTTATTTTATCCAGATCAACCTCGATACCTCTTTCACTGACAATGAAGCCTAGCAACTTTCCCGAGGTATCCCAAAACGTACATTTGGCTGATTAAGTTTTAGCTGAAACTTTCTCAGCCTTCCGAACAGCTTCTTGAGGTTCACCACATGTTCTTCTTCCCCTTAGGACTTAGCGATCATATCGTGGACATAGACCTCTATTTCTTTATGCATCATGTCATGGAATAACGTCACCATAGCCCTCTGATATGTTGCCCTAGCATTTTTTAGCCCAAATGGCATCACCTTGTAGCAAAATGTTCCCCACATTGTTACGAAGGTAATTTTCTTCATATCCTCAGGGGCCATTTTGATCTGATTATACCCCGAGAATCTATCCATGAAAGAAAACAATGAATGTTTTGCTGTGTTATCTACCAACGTATCAATGTGCGGTAAGGGAAAATTATCTTTAGCACTTGCTCGATTCAGGTCACGATAATCCACGCACATTCGTACTTTGCCGTCTTTCTTTGGCACTAGGACTATGTTACCCACCCATTCTGGATATTTGGAAGCTTGTAAGAAACCCGCATCGAATTGCTTTTTGACCTCTTCTTTTATCTTCAACAGCATCTCAGGTCTCATCCGTCTTAGCTTTTGCTGAATGAGTTTGCATTCTGGTTTTAACGGGAGCTTATGAACCACTACATCTTCATCAAATCCTGGCATTTCTTGATATGACCATGCGAATACATCTTTATACTCGCGGAGCAAAGCAATAAAATTATGCCTGGTGCCCCCTGAAATAGAGGTCCCAATCTTCACTTCTTGCTTCATTTCTTCAGTTACCAAATTTATTGTTTCAACGGATTCTTGATGAGGCAAAATCTGTTTATCCTCTTATTCCACCATTCTTAGCAAGTCAGGAGACGAGACATAGTCTTCAGCATTTTCTTCGGCTTCGAATTCTCCTAAACAAGCAGCCTTCTCAAAATCAATTTTAGGACTCATAACGAGTTTGTTCATGCTGTTGACATCTGAGCACCTGAAAGTTGAATGAAAAATGAGACTATAGAGGGGCATCTAAGTATTGGAACCAACAAACGAAATGTTATGGCATGGCATGAGGCAAATGTGAGGACAGGCTATGAAATGAGAAAATGATTATGAAATTAGTGATAATGCGAAAGATCATGACAAAATGCATCTTCATTGATATTCATTTGAATGATAAAGAGCGAATGCAAGCTCTTACAAAAGAATTCTATTATATCTAAGGACACAATAGCATGTTAATGTTTGAGCATTACTCTGAAGACTTATAAACTACAAGAAGGTCCTCGGCAGTCCAATTGTTCAATATGAAACCCAGGGGACAAAGGCGTATCTTTGAGACATCTTTACTTGTGTCGGCTCCTTTGTCAATGACATTTATACTGATGTTCTGAAAACCCTTTTCGATCATTAACATTGTGCCTTGTGCATTGTCCTGCCTCGGGTATATCATTCCCGCAGACGTAAATGTTCTTGACAAATGAGGGAATTCCATATGCTCCCATTCTGGTTCTCGGCCTAAGGTTCTCGCGATCCTTCTTTCTTGATCTTTCTTCCACTGTCTTCTTCTTTGACGCATGTCCGGCTGGAACCCTAAATCGTATCGGGCCTTGTGGTGCATTGGTTTTAGAGCCCTGACTATTCCTTGCAGATATCTCCCTAAACCTCTTCTCGCTTAAGCTCCCCTTCCTACAGTCAACTTGACACCCATTCTGGTATTTCTCGACAGTTTTGGCACTGAAATTCTATTTCCCTCAGCGACAAAAGTGGCATTGACAAATTCAAGAGATCGGAAGGAACATTCCACTGTGTCTTTGCTTCTTCAAGATATGGCGCATCAGCAGAGATAGATGCGATAATGTCTTCTTCTCCCTCGACAGTGACCAAACAACCATCTATGATGAACTTTACTTTTTGATAAAGAGAGGATGGAACTGCTCCAGCAGAATGGATCCAGGGCCTTCCCAGAAGGTAGTTATACGAGGGTGTGATGTCCATGACTTGGAACTCGACATTGTAAATGTAAGGGCCCACTTCTAAAGGGATATCAATCTTTCCCATAACTTCACGCCTTGTCCCATCGAATGCCGTTACCGTGGAATGATAGAGCCTTAAATAGGACAGATCTATCAGAATTCTGGAAAGCATGGCCAAAGGCATGACATTGAGTGTCGAGCCATTATCGATAAGCACATTCGGTATTATATAGCCCTTGCAACGAGTCGTAACATGTAGTGCTTTCACGGAGCCTCTACCATTGGGTGGTATTTCGTCATCACTAAAAGAAATAAAATTATCCGTATTCAAGTTGTTCATCCATCTGTCCAGCTTCTCCACGGATATATTGTTTGCCACGTAAGCTTGATTCAACACCTTCAGCAAAGCGTTCCGGTGTGGCTCTAAATTTCGCAGCAGAGATAAAACCGAGATTCGTGCTGGTTGCTTATTCAATTGTTCCACCATATTGTATTCACTGTGTTTGATCAATTTCAAGAACTCCTGTACTTCTTCCTCATCCACAGGCTTTTTAGTTTCTTGCACGGGTGGAATTCCTTACTCGACTTCGGCCTCATGCATCACTGTTTTCCCTTTTTGCTTCCAGTCACTGTTCTTCTTCACTGGTTCGACCTCTTTCGAATAACATCTTCCACTTCGGGTAAAATGACCTACCTCTCCAACATCTCCAGTTATGGCTTTGAGCTTTTCATCTTCCGGTGTGACGATATTGATGTCATATTTCCATGGTACGACTTTATCGTCCTTGTACGAAAAAAGAGACGGTACTTCGATTATCATTTTTGGTTTCACCGACTCTTTCGTCGCGTCGTAATAAATTACTAACAGTCGATCCGCGCTATAATGGAGACCTGATGACTGGTTGTCAGAGGTGCATACTTCTCTTTCGTTGGTCTCTTCCCTCTTGTTAAGGACCTTAATCTCCTTATTATCCATCCGGTCTTGAAGCAACTTTTTAAATTCCTCACAAGACTGAATGTCGTGTCCTACAATTCCATGGAAATTGCAAAAACTTTGACCTTCTTCTCCGAGAATTCTATCAGGGTGACAAAGCAATCCTTTCTTAACCAGTACCTCCCAGATTTTCTGCAGAGGCATCTTTATTTCTGAAACACATCTTCTAACTTTCCATTCGTCCTCTTTCCCCACTGTGCTCACATTCCCTTTAGTATGGTTAGGGAACGGGTTCCCAGTTGTGTTACTAGCACTATCGAACCGTAGGATACCTGCGTCAATGAGTCCTTGAACTCTCCTCTTAAAGGCTAGGCAATTCTCCGTGGAATGCCCCTGGTTCCCCTCGTGGTATACACAACTAGCGTTTGGATCGTACCACTTTGGGTATGAAGGTTTAAGGGGTGCCATGTAATGGGGAGAAATCAGTTGTTTCTCCAAAAGTTTTGGGTACAATTCCCCATACGACATAGGGATAGGAGTAAATTACGTTCTCTCAGGATTAGGCCTTGTTGGTCTTGGTTCGTTTCTGGGCTGGCTTTGAGTGGGTACCAAGTTTTGTGGGAATATGGTGACGGGTTTTTGGTTGTTCGTGGCATATACGGGGTAGGAAGGAGGTGGTGCTTGGTAGTAAGGGGTTTGAGGGGGATAATAGAAATTTGGAGGTGGATAACTTCGAGGTCGGGGTTGGTTTGGATATGGATTAGGGGCATAACAGCTTTCTATTCCCACCATGTGGGCTTCTGGTTCTTTCTTCTTCATGGGCACTATCTTTTTTGAACCTTCTGAACCTTCCATTCTGCCGCTCTTGACGACATTCTCTATGAGCTCACCAGATATTACAATATCCGTAAAATCCTTCGTGGCACTTCCCACTAGTTTGTCATAAAATGGCATTTTTAAGGTGTTGATAAAGAGAACGTTTATCTCGGTTTTTGTTAGTGGGGGTTCCTCTTGGGCCGAGACGTCCCTCCATCTCTGTGCATACTGTCTAAAGGTCTGACGACTTTTTCTCCATCATTTGCAAGGTCATCCGGTCTGACACCATATCCGATACATGCTTGTACTGCTCACAGAACGCTGATGCCAAGTCTTTCCAGGATCGGATCTTTTTCCTACTAAGCTGGTTATACCATCGAAGAGCCGATCCTGTTAGACTATCTTGAAAACAATGTATGAGTAGCTTATCTTCGTTCACATAGCCGGTCATCTTTCGGAAGAACATGATAAGATGTGCTTTTGGGCATCTTGTCCCATCATACTTTTCAAAATCAGGCACCTGAACTTCAAAGGTAAAATTAGATCGGGTACCAAACTGGGTTCTTTGGCACCTAGTGCGGAGAAGACTTCAGTACCTTCTATCGCTTTGAGTCTTTCCTCTAGACTCCTATACTTCTCATTTGCGTCATGATTATCTAATTTCAACCTAGCTATCTCTGCTGGGTCGTCCAAATCTAGAACTAGTGGATCAGCAGGACTAGCCCCTGGGTTCGACACGAACATTCATTGTCCCAAGTTAACAGGTGGTACAGGTCGTTGCTTGAGCCTGTAGGTTCCCATTGAGTGTATCCTCTTTGTGTTGCATGGGCGTGCGGTGGAGTAAATCCTGGCGGATGGGGCGGATCTTGATCGAGATTACCCCTTGACCGTGGTTCCACAACGTCAGGGTTCATAAGTCCCTTTCCCTTAACTAAAGCTGACATCATTTCCATTATCTTGGCCATTTGATCCTTCTGTTCGAGTGATTCTTCTCGCGATCTCACCATTAAGTCTCTTGTCTCTTGCTGCGATTTGGCCAGTCGTTCTTGTAATTACTGTAGCGACGTAAAAATTTTAGCTTAGCTTGGTCGCTAATTGTGGCGATTTATTGAAAAAAAGTTTGAAATTTGACGTTTGATTTTTGAAATAAATAGGGAGTCGCCACCGATCCTTTTTCCTAGGTGTGATCGGACACCTATTAGATCTCTTATTAAAACAAATAAAAGGCTAAGTTTAGGTCTACGTTGAAATCCAGAGAAAATTTAGGGTTCGGGAGTCGGTTACGCACGAGGAAGGTATTAGCACCCTCGCGACGCCCAAAATTGGTATCTTATTAAACACATGTTGTCTTGATTTTCAAAAATACGAATTCAATTTGACATTTAAGTGTGATCCGATTGAAGGAAATGAGAAGTTGCAAGTTTTTTTTGTTTTTTAGAAGGACGTCCCGTTTTTAACACGAGCTGATTAATTTCACCCAACATAGCGATGAAATCGATGACTTAATGTTAAAATTGGTACATTGCCTTATTCTTAAAATTAAAATGTAAAAAGTTTTTAAAATGATAGTAAAAAAAATCCAAGAATATTATTGTCAAAAAATGCGAACAATGATGGGAATAATAAAATATATAAAATAGAAAATATCAAAATATCAAAATATTAGAATAATAATAATTAATATTGACAAATAAAAAATAAAATAGAAATAAAAAGATGTACATAATATATATTAGAAATAATAATGATGTTAAAAAAATACTATTAATAATACTACATCAATATGTACATATATAAAAATAAATACATGATAATATTAAAAATATGTACATAATATAGTGTTAAAAATACATACATAATATAGTTAAGATATATACATAAGATAACATGTAGAAAAAAAATATATAAATAATATAATTTTAAAGATATATAAATAAAATAGTATAAAATATATATATACGTAATATAAAATTTAAAATATACCTAATATATTAAAAGAATATATATAATATAATATTAAGAAATATAATAATAACAAAAAAAAGAGGGAGAGGGTGGGTGATTTTCGGCCACAAGGCCGGCCATCGTCCGGTCGCCGTACCGCCGCCGGCGCCACCGTACACGGCAGCCGGACCTCAAAAAAACTTTTTCGGTAAAAATGGGTAAGCTTCCTCCTTTTATTTTTTACTTTCATATAAAAGAAACAAAATAAGATTGAAAGGAAAACAATAAGTAAACAAAGAACTTAAAATGAGAATAGACAAAGAAACCTCTTTTGCTTTGATCTTTGATTAATCTCCAAAAAAACTAGCTTCTCCAAAAACTAGCATTCACAATAACTCTTCTCCTTAATTACTTTAAAAATAAACCTCTCCAAAAATCCCTTACAATAACTTTCTCTCCCAAAAACTCTCCAAAAAAATCCCCCTGGTTACAAAATATGAGAAGGCTTATATAACCATTTACAAAATATTTTTTTATTGTTTATATCTTCATTTGTAGGTACAAGTAGTGGTGGAGCAAGTGTGGTTAGTGAAGTAGGTAATGGAGCAAGTGTGGCTAGTGGATTTGGTGGTGGAGAAGGTGTGGCTAGTGGAGTTGGTGGTGGAAAAGGAGTAGCTAGTGGAGTTGGTGGTGGAAAAGGTGTGGCTAGTGGAGTTGGTGGTGGAAAAGGTGTGGCTAGTTGAGAAAAGTTTAAGTTGTGGGCTAGGTTTTTTTTATTTTGATTTGGGCTTAGGGTTTGGGCCATTGGGGTTTTGATGTAAATTGGGCTTTGGGTAGTTAAGATTTTGAGTTTTGGTTAGGTAAGGCTAAATTGGGTTTTGATGTAAATGGGCTAAAATTGGCCTACAACAATTACCTTTGAATTCTTTCCATCCTCTCAATCCTTTCGTTGAATTCGGCCTCCATTACTCCAGCTTGTCGGCGCGTTCTATACGAATGACGTGGTTCTACTCTTGTGGTATTACAACTGCAAATTGTATATTTTAACCTTAGCGAATAATTATGGGACATGTACATGCAATGAATGAATGCAAAAAGAGGCGTTGATTCCAATTCAATTTCATTAGAAGAACTTCACTAGAAGAAAAATTTCTTTCCATAGAACGGATGATTACATATACGACTTCGCCCTAATGCCCAAAGTCTTAACTTTCCTAAGAAGTCAAGCTAAGCTTCGGCCTCGGTCTGATTCTGACTCGTATTTTAAGCTCAATATATCAGCCTGAACTGCCAAGGTTTGCAAGTGATCAGCTGTCTCCGGAACCTGAGCTCTAGCTTCGCCCATGACATAGTGTCTATCTCTAATCTGGTTTTGAGAGTGGTGAAGCTGTTCTCTGTAATGGTCGTTGTTTGTCTCAAGAAGTTCCACTCGAATTTTGCTATCTCGCAGTGCGGTCTCGGGTTCTTCTATTTTCCCTTTCAACTCTTTAATCCTGCTCAGACTAGTCTTTAGCTTAATTATCGAATTATGGCTACGATGTTGCTGAAGTAATCTTTCCAATTCAGCCACCCGAGCTCGTAACTTCTCCTTTTCGTTTTGGGTTTCTAACAAACTCTTATTCAGAGTGTCCTCTCGTACTCGAGCATCTTGAAATCTTTTCTCCCAATGGTCGGCTCTAGTTTTTTCCTCTTTAATCTCTTGACGCCATTGTTCTGACGTTTTACCTAATCTGGTAGTTTTTATCGTTATACGAAGCTTCTTGTAATCGGTTTTCAAACTATCTAAATCTTCCTCGGCCTTGTTCTTTCCTTTCCTTAACTTCTCGGCCTCTAGCTTGTGGATATTGACGTCTAACCCCAACTTCATTTTATCTTCTTCTAGCTGCTCTATCTTCTTCCCTAACTCTGAGTTTCTTTTCTCAAAATCTTGCTTAATGATCTCTAACTCAGATGGGATGACCCGTAAATGCTCCTCTATCGGTTGTGTGTTCCCTTGATTCTGCCTAGGGATGTTGTCGTTGACTCTCCTACCCCACCACCATTCATACTCGGGGGTCGTCATCGGGCCTGCAGTGAATCCTTTCATTCTTCGAGTTTGGTTCCATGCATCTGATATCTCGCGAACCCTCTTTTTATAATTGCTGTCTTTATAGGGGAACTTACATTGTGCCAACCCTTGTGTCACCTGTATAAACTGCCTTGATCGATACTGCCTTAACACCATCAGTGGAGCGTATCCAATGGCTCCCCATATTCCAGCCAGAGGGACTCAGTCAAGATCACCGCACTTATATACGATCTCGTCAGGAATCAACCACGGAGCCTTCCATTCAACGTCTTCGGCCCGTAAATTTTGGAGAATAGTTATCCACCTCTCTTCGTAGATGTCGTCCCGCCTCGATGTGGCCATAATTATCTTAATGGGGAATAATCCTTAGAGAATACCCGATAGGAGACCTTCTCCACCTTCCAAAAAGACTGTGGAACCAAGCCAAAAGAAGCTGGGCACAACCAATAAATCTTCCCTCGCCCGCTCTCCGGCATGTATTCAAGGATCGGAAAGTTTCTGCTAGGATTGCCGGGACGGGTGTGGTACCTTTATCAAGTCGATCGAATAAATCTGAGACGACTTCATCTATGTGTCCAAGTGCTTTCGAAAAGACGATCAAACCGTAGAGACTTAAGGCAAAAACATCAACCCTTTTCTTCGAATCCGGGTGCGCAAGAATAAAATCCCTCAAACTTCTCCAAGGAATACATTTATTATCTCCTTTTTGCTTGATGCGGGCCGCAACCCATTGCTCGCTCATCCCCATGATATTCATCAATTTCTTCAAAAAGAGAAAGACATTAACAGGTCTTGAATAGGCCCTATCGGCTTGAATCTTCGGGCAATTAAGTAATGCCATGTATTCCTCCACCGTAGGTACTAAATCAACTCCTCCGAAAGTGAAGCAACTGTAAGCGGGGTTCTAAAATTGCGCGAGGGCCCGGAACAAGTACTTGTCCACATTTACATCGAGCAAATAGGGTAGGTCGCCGTAGTTACAGTAAAAGAGTTGTTTGACTTCGCCATTCCAACTATTCCATATATCCCTTAACTCTTGCAGGTCGTTCTGAGTTACACTGATGCGAATGAAATCCCACAACTCCGATTCATATCCCTCGGTCAAACTATCTCCTTTCTCCTGTTGCGTTCTCTCAGACCACACTCGGACGGCCGCATTATCCTCCATTCTATCAAGAAATCCTTTTTCCATGCTAAACTCTTCTAATTAGTAACCGAACGTAAATCAACACCCTTTTATGATGAAATGTCATGCGAAAATGATCAAAATACAACAAGTTAGTATTATATACAAAGAATAGAATTCAAAGCAAATAGTGAGTAAATAAGCACCTAATCAGGTAACCACTAGGGTTTGGTGTGGTTCTAGCTAGGGTAGGCTCCTAGGGCTCATTACATGTAGTTTGGTTCTAAAGTAAAAGTACCTGAACCAGCAGATTCCTCGATCCTCACCCATTATAGGTTCATATAGATCGAGTTCGATTCAGGGGAATACATTTCCCTACGGCTATACGGAGGTGAAAACCTCACGAAGACGCAGGTACGGATGTATCCCGAAAGCGATCCACTATCCTATACGGAGGTGAAGACCTCACGAATGAGTAGTTTTGTAACAGCCAAATTTTTCAGCGGTGTCGGAAACAGTGATTCAAGATCACTAAATCCGATGAGTAAGTTTGGAAATTTTAAAAAATAATAATTATAGGTCAAGCGCGAACTTAAAAGAATTATTTTTAATTTGTGAATTTTGCGATTTTAAAAGAATTAATCAGGTAAATTGGGTTGAAAACTAAGTATCGAGACCTCGGATTCATAAACCGAGCCATAAACATTTTTATAAATACTTATGGAGTGTTATTAAGTTAGTATTAAAGTTTCGTTAGAAAATTTTAACGTTTGGTTAGTCAATTAATTAAAAAGGACTAAATTGAAAATAGTGCAAAATTTATTAAATTGTGATTAAATAGTTTAAGTGATTAAAAAGGAGGGATTTAAAAGGAATTAGACCCAAATTGTATGGGCTGGACGGTTGGGCAAGAAAATCAGCAAAAAAAGACAATGAGAAACAAGGGCAAAATGGGAAATTTTGCAAATTAAACATATAAAACAAGACAAATTTGAAAAATCTAGAGATATCATCATTTTTCTTCAGCAAAAATGCCATAGGAGGTCTGAAAGCTGCTAGTTTTTCATACTTTGACATATGTGAGTTCAATTCTTGCCCTTTTCTTTGAGATTTTTATGTTTTTGTGACTTTTACAATTAGGTCCAAGTATTTAATTCATTAGTTTTTGATTTTATGAACAAAATTAAAAGCTATCATTGATAAGTGTTGGCTATTTATGATGAAATAAAATGAATTTGAAGCTTTGATTTTGTTTTTTTGATGATTTTATTAAGTAATTTCAATAGAAATTGATTTTAGGACCTAATTGTGAAAACGTTGTGAATTAAGGTTTAGTGTTAAAATTCTGATTTTCAAAGGTTGTGTAATAGTTTAGAATGATGGAATAAAATGTTAATTGAGAAAAATTAGCTTAATAGATGGGCTAATTGAGTAAGGACTGAATTGTATGACCTGTGAAATTTAGAGGAAAAATGGTAATAAATATCTTGAACTAAAACAGTTTTGGATAGCAGCAGTAAGTTTACTTTGAAAAATCACCATAAATTGTAAAAATTGAATTAGAGGATGAATAGTATATGAAATTAAAGCTTATTGAGTCTAGTTTCTCATAGAAGAAACGGTGTAAGCAATTGAACTGTAAATTATGAGATATAATGAATTTTGTGAGACAAGGTTAGAATGAATTCGGGTTCCCCTGTTTTGAATTTGAAAAATCACCAAAATTGGAGAAAATTAATTAGAGGCTAAAATTTATATTCTTAGAATCCTTAATGAGTCTATTTTCAATAGAAATCAACGGGAACATTATCCGAGTTCTGTAATGTGATATAATTAATTTTTACTGAAGAAAGGTCAGAACTGTCGGATAGTGAAAGAGGGAAAATTTAAATGAATAAACTGTACTAATTGACTAAACCAAAAATTCTGAAAACTTTATGATGGAATGATATGTGAGTCTAGTTTCAGGGAAAATTTACGGATCTTAATTTGGAGCTCTGTATCTCGAATTATAAATAATTGAGTGACTATGACTCGTATGAACAGCTTGATGTGAGCATTAATAAGTAACTTGTGAAATTGTACTCACAAGAATGTTATATACATTAAGGATGTGGAATGGAGAGGAGGAGGAGGAAAACAAATGGTCGTTATATATATATATGATCTCAGAAAGTGAATAGTAATGTTTCGATTAATCTGTAAATATTCTGTATGTACTGGTAACACTTTGTAACCCTGTTTCGGCGACGGATACGAATTAGGGGTGTTACAAGTTTTTCACTTCCACTTAAGAGGTTGAAATTGACCAATAATGCGATGCGATATGCAAAGATACCTCAAAGAATTAAACCACTTAAAGCAATCATATTATGAAGAGAGTTGCGAAAATAACAGACAACATACAATGTAGTAAATTTAAAATCGATTTTTGATTTTTGACAAAAGACAAAAAATAATCAATTTAAGGCTCGACTCTCTAGCTCCCCAGTGGAGTCGCCAAGCTGTCGAAACCATTCTTTTGAAAACGAGGATCGACTTTGTTTGAAAGTGAAAATTAAAACGAGAGTCACTACCAATCTTTTATCAGGTGCGATCGGATCACCTTTGTTTTAATAAATCAATTTTAGTTTACTAAAACAGGGCCTTTGGTCTACGAAACTTGAGAGAAAGAGTTCGGGAGTCGGTTATGTGCGAGGAAGGATTAGCACCCTTGACACGCCCAAAAAATTGGTACCGAATTGATTAGTTAGTGTCTTAATGTCGAAAATTAAAAATCGGGAAGGGACTTGAAATACGATCTTTTCTATCAATACTGGTTTTAAAATTCTTGAATTAGCTTAAATCTATTTGTTTAAAGATTTCCTTATCTCGAGATATCGGAGTATCACATCCCGTAAGTTAGGACACAATACCATGAATTCCCGAGCACAAGGTCGTCTTTTAATTTAAATTGGAAACCCGTGCATTTCAAAACTCAAAAGGATATTTAGCTATTTAGAACCAACAAGAGAATCGAAACCCCGTAAGTTAGGGCACAATTCTTCGATGTTCCAAAATGCGAAACATTGCCTTATTTATTGAAATTAGTAAAAACATGAATAAAAATCTTTAAAGTAATGAACAATATAATGATATAAAATAGGCGGGAGACAAAAATAAACGAGTTGGAAATACATTGAAACAAATAATAAATATGACAACAATATTAAAACAATAACAATGCATGCGATATATTAAACGTAATAATAGTATCCAATGTGAAATAAAAACAACGAATATATACATAATAAAGATATTAAGAGTATGTACGTAAAATATATATATATAGATATTTATAAATAGTAATAGTGTTAGAAATATACTATATATAGTGTTTGAAGTATATACATAAAATAGTGAAAATATAACTAGTAATGTTAAGATATATATAATATATACATATGTATAAAATAGATATTAAAAAAATATGTACATAACATATATGAATATATATAATAATATTAAAATAAAATAATAAGTGATAATAGTGAAAATAATTAATAGGTATAATAATAAATATGATAATGTATGAAAATAATACTATATATAAAAGTATATATATACTCATATAATAAAATATATGTACTAGTATTAACAATAAATATAATAGGGATAAAAATAGGTATAATAATACGTACAAAATATGGTATTAAAAAGCATATTACATATATGTATATAACATAATATTTATATATGTACATAAGATGATATAAAAATTATATACATGGAACAGCATAAGAATTATATGTAACTAATAACATTAAAATATATATAATATATAAAATACATATAATATATATTAGAAATGATAATAATATAAAAACTATTCATACGCTATATAAATACATACATATATATATAAATAATAATGATGTTAGAAATATACAATGATATTAGAAATATATATAAAATAGAATAAAAGATGTATAACTAATAATGTTAAAATATATACACAATAATATATATAACATACAATATTGAAAACATATATACATAATATATACGAAAAATATATAGATATACATAATATAATATTAAAATATTTACATAATACATAAATATTAGGGATAAAAACGACTAATAATAATGCTACATAAGTATATACATAAATATATTAAAAACATATATATATAAAAAAAATACACTAATATATAGTAATCATGATAATAATAATATTAAAATATAAAAAGTAAATATAATAAAGATATTAAAATAAAGTAATAAATTAACAACATATATAAATATATATATACATATACGTATGTAAAATATACATTACTACATGGTAATATTAATAATAGTAATAGATTGATATTAGTAACAATAATAATAATAATAGGAAACAGCAGTATAAATAATAGCAAAAATGATAAAATTAACTAATTTAATGACAAAATAGCTAAACCATAAAAAAAGATTAAATCGAAATTAAAACAGAAAGTTTGGGGCGAATTCGCAATAAAAACAAAAAGAAAGGACTTGATTGGACGCGCACAAAACAGATGAGGGCTAAAAACACAATTATTCCTCCCCTCAAAACACAACACAACAAAAGGGACTAAATCACAAAGCGTTGCATACTTTGTGGCCAAATTAAAAAAACTGAAAAAGTACTTGATTGTAGAAGCATGAAAAAGCGGAGTTATTCTTGTATTTTAACCTACTAGAATTGATGCAAAAAAAAAATCCTCTTTGTATTGATAGCCAAAAATTCTTTTTTTTTTCCTTCTTTCTTTTACATGATTTTTGAATGGCTTTTTATAGTTATCTTTTACATGATTTTCTATTATTTCTTTTTCTATTTCTTTTGTAAGTGATGGTGGCAGACAATGGATATCAAAAAATGGGAGAAAAATGAGGCAAGTGAGAAAGTGGCGAGGTGGCTAGGGTTTCTTCCTTTCTCTTTTTGCTGGAAAATGTTTAGTACTAGTGGGCTAGGTTTAGGGTTTGTGAGTTGGGTATGTAATGGACCATTGGGTTTGGGCTGTTTAACAATTGGGTTATTTGTAAATGGACTGGGCCAAAATTGGCCTATAACACTAGGTTTGATTGTTCAATCTCATCCTTAACTCGACATCAGCTCTTATCTAAGAAAAAGTACTTAAAGCTTTCTTGCACACCTTGAACCTAAAATCGACAAGGTTTTCTTTTTACCTTATTTATTTAATTTTTTGAATTTTGTTTTAATTTTTTTCAGATCTTTTAAATTTTATTATAATTATTTAGTAATTGGATTGAGCAAAATAAAAAGGAAAAAATAAAAAACAATTAAGTATGTTACTCACCTCTTCCTAAACTATCATCTCATTGTTCGAATTTGTCAAAAGTGACTGAAAATTTGTATGAGAAGTCGACAACTCTCTCTCTTTCATTCTCCATGAAAAGATAAAACTCATTGTTTCTTTTGCTTTTGAATCAAAATGGTTGAGAGAATTTTGTTTGCATGGAGGGATTTTCATGTTTGTTTGTTTTTTTTTTTTTTTTGCATGAGAGGTTTGGGTGTTAAAAATTGAAAGATTGTTAAAACAATTATTTTGGGTGTGGGTTTTGGTTTGGAAAAAGAAAAAAGGAAAAGGAGAGTAGTTTTGAAAACTATTTTTTGGGTTAGACTCTATATTTCAAAAGAGAAGAAAAAGATGAAATCTTGAAGAGAAACTAAAAAGATTTGTCTAAAAATTATTTTCCAAATTCCAATTACAAAAGTTTTGAAATGTTGAGTTTTTCTTTTTTGAGAAATTGAATTTGTCGGACTAGATTTCTAACAAGTGAATAACATAAAATGTTGTACACACTACATATATTGTTTTGGTCTTTAGTTAGAAATGATGTATCATTTAGAAATATTGATATGGCGTCAAAAATTTTGATATGAGCTATTGATGCTCACACACATAAAATTTTGATATACCAAAATATCTAATAATATCCTTGATAAATTTTGGCATAGGCTATTGATCTCATACACGGACGAAAAGGAAATTGATAGTCCAAAATATGTAATAGAAAATAGAGTTAAAAATTTTGATATTAACTTATTGTAACCAGTTGATTTTGGCAATTTCTTTTTAACGTAGAGAACCTCCACGTCCAATAAGGTTAGATTTTAGCCCAATATGGTGGTTGACAATGATGTTTGGCGGTGGTTCAAATTGTTCAAGTTGTTGGGCTCTAGTTGGTTTGACTATGAAGTCACGTGCAGCAACTACTCCCAATCAACAAATTACTGAATATAAGTTAACAGTATTATTTCATCCATAAATTGCATGAACCGGCTTTTGAGCGTTCGTTTGTGACTTTCATGCACCCGTACTCAAAACATAATAACCTTATCGTCTTTATATATCTGAATATCCACTGGTTAGCACTCTCAATGACAAGACAAAATATATACATTTGGAAGTTTCTAAATTTGCATCCCAATGGATAAATATCAAATCTTCTTACTTAATTATAATTATATTGATGTTACGAGTCAATTAAATATTAATTTAATTAATAAATAATTAAAAAAATATTATTATAATTTTTTTATCTTAAAATATTATAATTTTTAAATTTTTAATGTCATCACTTCAATCAAAAGTTAAAATTACCATTCAATTTGTAATGTTATACTTGAAGTTCGATTTTGTACAATTTTATACATAGAATTTTGACTTAATTCAATTCCACGAACCACCAACACTATTATTGATATAGTAGTGTTCTAAATTTACATACCGCATATAGGAATAATTATATTTTTCTAAATAAAAATAAATAGATGCATTTATTTAAATGTATATATTTGAACCATGATCAAAGTTTCATGTGTATAATTACATATTGGATCAAAATTTGTATATAATTTTGATATTTATCCATTTTATATAAACTTTTAATAAATATACTTTTTACATAATATTTTCATTTATATCGTAAATGTGTCGAGTAATTTTTTAAGCAATCAACTAAGACTTTAATTTAAAAACAATAGCTTTTTTTTACTAAAAGAAATTATAAGTTCTAAAAAAATAAATTGATAATATGAATAACAACATAAAAACTATTTCAACATAGTAATTCAACAAGTTATACTCTTATATGTTAAGAAAACTCACTTTTAAGTTAAATTTCAAAATTATTTATAAATTTTCATCTAATATTATATAAATTTTGGTTTAATTTAATATACATTAGATTTTGATTTTGATTCAAGAAACCATAATTTTAATTTAAGTATATACATTTAAAAAATTAAATTTAATTGTTTTCATTTTTGCTAAATAATATTTTACCAATGGTTGTATTTTTCTTGTTATGAAATAAAAATTTAAGCAAACAATTGAAAAATAATACTTGACCAAAAAAATTAATATAAAATTGTAACATTTAAGTGTATTTTCTAAAACTACTCATAACCCATCCTCAAACTTATAAATAAGCGGATAATGCAATTGAGAACACCTGAACTTATGTCCTCTCACATTGACAACAACCTCATGCCAATCAGGCTAAAACTCATTCAGTTAAATACTCAAAATTTTAATTATTTTTAATTTTTAATTTCAAACTTTATTTAAAAAAACTAAAGTGTTAAGCGTACATTTATTTAATTTAAAATATTAATTTGTCAAAATATTAAAACTACATTTATTCTATTAGTTTTTTCTGATACAACTCTGTTTTGAGTTTGACCCATAATTAGCTAATTCATTAACTGTGTCTTGCTTTTGGTGAGAAACCAAATATTTTTTCTGGATAAAAAATTAGAAAAATTAAAATCGGAAGGATAGGAATATGAAAATTATATATCTTATATTATATTTATATTCAAAAAATTTCAATTATTATTTTGATAATGCTAAAAGAATATTTCAACCGAGTTTTAGTGTGTTGATTAAGGCGCGCGGAGGCTTGTTCTGATTTTTAAATACTTAGTTTAAATTTCATCATATGTAATTATGATGTAATTATGATGTGTGGATTTTTTAATTATTTGTACATGCGTTTTTTAAGTTATATTTATAATAGTAAAAATTAAAAAAAAAGCTGAAAAATATAAGGGAAAGAAATGAAAAAGTATATTATTTATAGGACAAAATTTTAGAGATATAATCTAAATTTGTGGCTAGACTTGCAGTGTATCCCACTTAATTAAGTAGACTCCAGCAAGGATTTTTGAACTCTTAACTCACAAACATATATTCTAAACGGTTTATAAGCATAGAAAGTGTTATCGTGATAAAAAAAATGAAATTAATTAAACAGTAAAATAGTGATGGAAATATCACATTATAGACTTAAAATTAATTAAGTGCCAAGTTTTGATGGGAAAGGGGAGGGGCGATGGTAAGATCGAGATTGAGGTCGGGTAAACAAGTACAGCTGATAGCCTCCGAAGCAGTTGCAGGATTAAAGGGTTGGCATGCAGAACTGGAGTCGTTGGATGCATTGGATTTGGTTAACGTAGGAGAGAGAAGCGAACGACGATTGTTTGGGTCAATTCCCATCATCAAAAGTTTCTTTTTTAAGTGAATATTCCAGTGATTCTTCACTTCGTTGTCGGTCCTACCTGGCAATCTTCCTGCTATTAATGACCACCTAAACATTTCACAATGTCCATTATTAGTAAGCCTTTTTGCAGTCTAATTAATCAAAATAATGTAGTTTGTTAACTGTGTATAAATTTATCAAATAGAAATCCTTACAAAGAATGAAGGACTTGATTAACCTAAGGTTTCGAACAAGAAGAGAAAGCAATATACATGTAATATAAAATAAAATAAAAACCTACCTATTTCCAAGGAGAGCATGGAGTTTGATAATAAGGTCCTCTTCATCTTCACCAAATTTGCCTCGTTTAAGGTCAGGCCGCAGGTAGTTTACCCATCTCAGTCGACAACTTTTACCACAACGAAGCAGCCCTGCTCAGTCCAAAAAGATAATTTTTTTCATTATCTGCCTTAATAAAAATCCTCAAGACATATATATGAGAGGAAATGGTGTTAGAGAAATAGACCGGCAGCCTGAGGAAGAGAGCGCCAGCAACCTTCACCATGTTTTAGAATGTAATCCGTGAGCTTCTGGTCTTCTAATTTAGACCAAGCTCCTTTGTTTGTGTCTTTCTTTTCACAACAAGGCTTCCTCATTTGCAAACCCAAAGGCAATGAATTGAGGCATGCAAACGCCACAGACCAGAATAGAGGTAGCGGAGGAGAAATAAACAAAGAGACAAGTAGTATATATATATATATAAACAAGGGTTTGTGTTTGTCCCCAGCTGCCATGGCTTGACTTACGGCTACCAGCCGTTGGATTTGTCACGCTTTGCATGCCGTTGGATGCACGATTCCACGTGGATTTCAAGGAAAACAAGTTAAATCCACGATGGTCAAATGCTCAAGTAGCCTTTATTTTTTAACCCAATTCCTAGGGCTAGTTTAGCCCTACTATTAAAAAGTTTGGTTTACTATTTAGCATTGTTGGGGAAAGATGCTTTCCATAGAAGTTTTGGGTAAGGGTTGGTAAGTTTACATACACGTATAGTAAAAAAATTTAAAAACAGATATTCATATAAAAGAGATAAATAATAATATTAAAATATTATTTGTGAAATAAAAAATATATAAAAAAAATATTTGTTGAAGAATCGAACCTACGAGATTAAATGTCTCACTTAGCAAATATAGATTGAAATTATCTCTAATCTCATCATATATATAGAAGTGGAAAAAAATTTAAAACCCATAAAAATACATATTCTTTTCATGTTATTAAATTCACATTTTAAAATAAAATAGCCGAAGTAAAATAAAAGTTGTAGTAGTTATATATTTAAAAAATAATTATAATTTAATAGAAGTTATGATTATTATTACACATTTGAAAATAACATACTTTTGGCCAAAATGAGAGGACAGTTGTAATCTTATTTTTTTAATGCAAAAAGTCGTTTAGTTAATTTTGTTTAATTGGTTGTAATCTTATTTTTTTCACAAAAAAAAATATCATAACTTAATTGATAGTTATTAGTTAAAAAATTATTGTGTAAAATAGATTTATTATTTGAATAAAACTCTAAGCATAAAATATAGAGAAAAAAGTTGTGATAATTATAATTTAAATTACAACAATTATTTAAAAAATTGATAGTAAAAAAAAGTTTGCTAATTTTATTAACATAAAATAGAGTTATTACTTGAATAAGCTTCTAAGAATTTTAATTATCACTTAATTAAAATTTTAGATTTAATTATGTTAAACAACTATTGTTTTGAATATTATTACTTTACATTAATTATGTAAAGAAAAGCTATATTGTATGTTAATATGCTAAAAAATAATTTGAAGATTTTATATTATAATATTTGAATTGATAAGTTAATATATTTTAATTATATTCCACAATATAAATATAAAATATTATTTTACGTTGATTACTGCAATTTAAAATATAATATTTAAAAATTTGATTAAATATAAAACGTATAAAATCACATGCAACGCCTATGACATTCGAAGCTAGTATATATAAAAACACAAGTTTAGAAAAAAAATTTAATAGAGTTATTATAATTCAATAGAAGTTGTGATAATTATACATTCAAAAATAGTTAGAATTTAAATTATATTTATTAGTTAAAAAATTATGTTAATTTTAAAATAGAATTATTACTTGAATAAAACTTTAAGCATAAAATATAAAATAAAAAAAGTTGTGATAATAATAATAATAATAATAATAATATTAATATTAATATTAATTAATACGATAGTGGTCATATCTTTTAAAAGTCCTATTTAAAAAATAACATAATATATTATTAATTAATAAAATTATAAATCTATAAAAGCATAGAATATAATTGGATAAATTTAAAATAATAAAAATCTATTTTAAAAAAATTTATTAAATAAATATAATTTTTATATGTATGATTTTATTTTAAATATTACAATATTAATAATGTTAAAATCATTTTTTATAATTAACAAAATAAATGTGTGAGATTAACATTATATGTATACAAAAATAAAATCAATATATTATAATCTAATCAATACTGTATAAATTTATTTATTTATAAATAATATTTTCATTGTCAATGTAATAGTTAATATCATTTAATTAGCCTTTGGATTCATATTGAATCATAATTATATTATTTTAGATTAATTATCACTTAATTAGTGTTATAATTACTAGTATTTGATTTTAATAATATTTACATACTTTTATTATATATTAGACCAATTCTCATTTAATTAGAAAAAATATATATTTTAAAAAAATTTAAAAACATATTATTTAATAAAATTTAAAAATAAACACGTAAAATCACATACAACGCACTTGGCTTTTGAACTAATGAGTATGCCCTTTATTTTTCATCATATTACTAAATTCACATTTAATAATAATAATGTTTAATTTAGAATTGTTAGTTAAAGTTGAAATAAAATAGAATTTGTGATAATTATATGTTTTAAAATAATTGTAAGTTAATAGAAATCATGATAATTACACATTTAAAAATAATTAGAATTATTTAATTTAAAAAAATATTTTATACATCATCAATTTTACTAATAATTTATATTAATTACTTAAAAGTTATTTAAAATTTATAGTTCACGTATAATTATATTAAATTATTAAAATATCATATAACTAAATTTATTTTATTTTATTTTATACTATATGCCTAAAAATAACGTTTTAACTTTCAACCACAATTTTTTGCAGCAATAGAGTACAATAAAAATTAACAAATACATTTTTTTCATAGCACTCTTCAACCACACTTTTCTAAACACATTTTTAAATAGCATTTTCTAACCTCAACAACAATAGAGAACTAACCTTTTGTATCGATATTTAATTAAACTTATTATTTTAAATTGATTATGACTTAATTAGTGATATATTTACATACGAATTATACTAACTATAAAAAGATGAATTAGTAATATTTTTATTAAAAGTATTATTTATAGAATAATTGGAAAGAATATGCTTTTAGTATTATTTAGTAGGTTTTATTTTCGTCACTAATAGACATATATATCTTTATTATTTATTTATCGCTTTTAATAATATAAGAGAAAAAGATGAATTTATAATTTTTTTTAAATAGAGAAAATAGGGACTTTTTTATTATTATGTATTTTCACGTACTTCACTTTTTAAAAATGCAATTAATTGCATTACAAAGCAAACAAAAATTTATGTTGATCGATGATGATGATGATGATGATCCATTGAAGAAGAAGATTAAGATTGTGAACATTAAAATATTTTTTGTAATATTATCAGTATTTATTTTTAATTTAAATTTTATTTTGTTGTTAATGTAATTTCATTTTAATTTTTTTATGAAGTTAGGATTTTTTAATTTATATTTTAATTGTGAAATTTATTATTATTATAGTTTAATTACATTCAACAGCTCAAACAAGAAAATTGTGTTACATTAATTACAGTAATTAAATTATAACATTTAAAAAAATTAAAAATTAAATACATAAAATCACATGCATCACATGTTACATTAAGAAAATTTTTTTGGTGAATTATAATAACAAGACAAAACTTGAATAATTGACGCCAACTCAAACTCAAACCACACCTAAGACAGTAAACACATTTGACCATCAAACTATCACAACCTTATTACATTAAGAATTAAGAAAAATGAAAAGCAGTAATATATAATCAACTAAAAATTAGGGACGAAATTATAGACATATTATCAATGCAACCGATGATTAAGGGCCTAAAGAACTACAGCTAAACTAAATGGAAAGTAGATGTGACTAACGAGATGATCGACATACTAATATGACTTTAAATAACATGCAATAGTGTTATTATTGTATTCCAGAGTACTTCCTCGATACACTTCAAGTATAACGATTACCTCTAACTTTTAATTAGCTCTCGCAAAACTTGAGTAGCTAACCTCTCATTTTTCAATGCTGATGTGCTAATTCAATTGTTCTATTAAAGTTAGCTTTCGTAAATCTTTTCTAAATAAGTTATTATTTAGGATCCTCAATCTTAGTTCAACCAAATCAATTAAAACTTTATTATATTATTAGTTATGGCCTTTTTTTTAATAAAAATATCTAAAAGTTTTGATTATTTACGAAAATGATCTACTCTTAAAATTATATACGTAAATAACCCGTTTTGAACAATAAACTCCGGTGCCGCTATTGTCATTGGTGACATCACCCATCATTATCACCCAATGATTACTATTGGTGGCACCGATATAAATATATGTATACCTACCCGTTTAAAATACCCATATTCGCCGAAAAAAATATAATTTTTAATAGGTGCTGCCAACGTCAACGGCGCCACAAAAAAACATTAATTTTTTCTAACATTGGTGTTGTTGTTGCCATTGGTGCCACAAAAAGCACTATTGCCGCCATTGTCATTGATAGCACCTATTAAAATTTGTTTTTTAGGGTATACATGACTTATACTAATGCCGCCAATGTCAACGGCAACATCCAAAGAAATTATTTTTTAATGCCATAGGCCAATCATTGGCTGATTGTGATGGGTGGTGCCGGGACTGTGGCATTATAGTTTACTGTTTAAAACAAGTCATGTACAATATGGGTCATTTTCATAAATAATTAAAATTTTTGGGTATTTTTATAAAAAGCCTTAGTTATGTAATATGCATCCTTTTCATATGTATTAAAAAAATTTCATATTTTTAAAAATTGATATAATTTAACTAGTATGATAGTGAATGCAGGTAGCTAGGTTTCTATTTCCGAGATCATTGATTTTCGAAACAAGTTTCTTGGCCTGACTGAAAACAATGGGCATGGAATATTTTAGGAACGGAAGGAAATTAAGTTGACTGTTAGCTTATGGGCTACGGGGATTCTTGTTTTGACTTATTTCCTTACACATATACATACGTCTATATGTGATGGTTTTAAAGAGAAGTGGTTGTGCTTTTTGTTGATACCTTAAAGTTCCACTGACATATTTGCATATGTTTTCTACATTTTTAATAAAAGTGAGAAGATCGAGATGCATGCTTTACCTGCCAATGAATTCCCCGGTAGCTGTGTTGGTGTATGCAACAATGACCGGTCAGTACTCAGTAGTGGCTCACCATTCTTGCAAGCCGCTCCTACGTACGCATTCGATACGCTTGCCCACGTACATTAATTAAACTAGTATAAAAGAACTGCCATGATCTTCTTTTTAGGTTAAATGCGAACTAGGAATCAAATCTATCTTCCATGTTTCACCTGTTCTTTAGATTTTCTATAACATATATATATATTATATTTGTTCTCTAACTATTTGAACATTAAAATAATGCAATACACGAGCTGAACTATCAAGCAGTTGACCATACATGACTTGCTTTCCTTTTTTTTGTTGCCCGAAAGCCCTCCATGAAAAGCCAAAAAAAAAAAAGAAAACTTTAAGGCATCTGTTAATTCTTATTAAAAAAAATCAAATCAATACTACAATAATAAAAAAATTAGGAATATTTTAAACAAAACCTTTTTAAGATACATTAATAACTCAATCAAGAGATACGTAATGGTATTTTATGTAAGGGTGTACAATCAGTTAGATCAGTCAATTTGGTGTAAAAAAAATTAAAATTCAACTTAATTATTTTTTTTTAAATCCAAATCAAATCCACTTGAAGAAAAAAAAGGAGGAAACCGACCAACTTTTTTTTTTGTCTATTTGGTTGGTTATTATTATTTTTATACATAAATAAACATTATCTTGTTTTTTCTTACAATCTGTATATAGTAATTATACAGCACCTACAAACAACACATCTAATATTTATTTCTCATTTTAGGAATTTAGAGATTAGGTTTTAATTTTATTTTTTAAATTTTTAAATGTTTTAATTGATATTTAATTTTATTAATATTATATTTATACAATATTTAATTTGAGTTGGGTTTATTTTTTATTTAGTTTGGTCTTGAATAAAGTTAAATTTTAGCTTAATTTGGATTTGGTTGATAATAATATATTGGATTTAGATTTAAATATATATTACATTAAATAGGTATTTAAAGTAGGTTAGTTCAATATAAATATTATGAAATAATTTAAAATGAAAATCAAATAAATTATACTAAATGATAGACTGCAAAAATAGTCACTTTTGTTTGTCTCAGATTACATTTTAGTCACTTATGTTTGAAATGTTATGCTTTAGTCACTTACGTTACCATTTTTTTATGAAGTGGTCACGTTACCGTTAAGCTCTGTTGTCTCCCTAACAATGGTCTTACGTTGCAGTCCAAATGCGTTTTAAATGCCAACTTGGATGTCTTATATGGAAGACCAAATTAAATTTATTTAATTAAAAACCTATTTTCATTCCAGGAACTAAACATCCAAGTTGATATTTAAAATCCATTTGAACTGTCATGTAGGACTGCCGTTACGGAGGTAACGGAGTTTAACGGTAGAGTGACCACTTTGTAAGAAAATGATAACGTAAGTAACTAAAACGTAATATTTCAAATATAAATGACAAAAATATAATTTGAGTCAAACAAAAGTGACTATTTTTATAGTTTATCCTTTAATGTAATTTATTTTATTTTCAAAATTAACGAAATCCTTCAAACCGAACTAAAAAATTTGAATTGGTTGGATTCGGCGGATTTCCACCGTTTTCTGCACAACCTTGATGTTGACACCATTTTTTTTGACGGAAAACGGGGTCAACTTGGATTTTGAAAATAGAATGAAAACGGAAGTCGCCACCAATCTTTTTTTTGATGAGGTGTGATCGGGTCACCTCGTAAAATGGTTGTTTTTAATAAACGATTTGATTTTATTAAAACAACGAGTTTGGTCTACGAAATCCAAAAAAAGAAAAATGGGTTCGGGAGTCGGTTACGCACGAGGAAGGATTAGCACCCTCGATACGCCCAAAATTGGTACCTAGTTGATTAATCAGTGTCTTAGTGTCGAAAATTGAAAATTTGAAGAGTTTAAAAAAATACGATCCTTAAAAGAAACTCTGATAACGTGAATTGAAATATAAGATTCTCATGTTCCGAAGGAATATCACATCCAGCACGTTAGGACACGATACTCCAAACCATCGAAACCAAGATCACCTTATAGTTTAATGAAACCATACTTTGAAGCTTTAAGAGGATATTTGGCTATTTAGTCGAACGAGAAATCGAAACCCAGCACGTTAGGGCACGTTTTCTCAATTTTCCAAATACGGAATATTGCCTTTATTTTCAAAATTTTATGTGTTTGGAAATTTAGAAGGATATTTTTGCTATTTGGGTTTAACGAGAAAATCGAGACTCAGTAAGTTAGGGTACAATTTCCCGAATCCCAAAAACGCAAAATATTGCCTTATTTTAGAATTTTTTGAATAATGACGATTACAACACTTGAACAAGGTGTATTTGTTTTGTTCGTGATAAAATAGACCGGTTTATTATCATGGGTACATACAAACCAAACATAACTTTGAAGCGATGAAATGAAATGAAACGATAATAGAGAACATGAAAAGATAATTCACGAATAAAATATCACGTTAATAAATGACAATAACGTGAAAACAAATGAACAAATTACGCGTGCATAATGATAATAATCATACCACATGCATCACTTTGACATGCCAATATTAATAATCCGAGTAAACGAAATAATCGAGAACAATTTTACGTAGCTAATATTATAAAACAAATAACATATGAGATCAATTCGAAATGAATGGTAAATATCTCAAGCAAACAAAATATGAAACTTAAAATGAAAAATACTAATATAGTTTAAAACAAATAAAATGCAATAAATAAAAACACAAAACAGTGTCTTTTTCTTTATCAAAAATAAAAGATAAAAATAATTAAAAGGTTAAAGGCCAATACATATATGTGATAGTTTAAAACGAATAATGTAAATAAAAAATTTAAATAAATATTAGGTGATACATTTAAAATAAATAATATATGTAAAACTTAAAATGCATAATAATAAAGAAGAGTTCTTTTTAAAAAAATAACAAATGAATTAATTAATAATAATTTTAAAAAATAATAATAAATTAATTAAACAAAATAGGACGAAATTAAAATCGGGCCCAAAATTCGAGGTTTAAATCACAAATAAATGAAAGATGATGGTTCGGGACCGAAATGAAACGCGCTCAAGGCTCGAAGGACCTTCAGGGAAATATTCCCCAGTCCAAGACGCAGCGTTTTGGCGCAAGGGACTGTACACGGTCAAAGGACCTGATTGAAACAAAAACAAAATTCGTAGCCCAAATCTAAAAGAAACAGAAAGTTGGATTGTGCCTCAATGCAAGATGGGGGGACTAAATACGTAAATTTCCCATTAGAGCAAAACATGTACAGATGCCCCCATCAAACGGCATCGTTCAATGGATAATATAAATTAAAAATGTTTTTTTTTAGTTCACTTTTCAGATTTTCTAAAAGAAAAACAGAGGGGGCCTCAATTTTCTTTCTCAACCCCCTCCCCCTTTTCTCAAATGGCCGACGATCCTAAGACCTCCGGCGCGCCACCGATAAAGCCAGCGACCGGCGCTGGAAAATAGGGGCCGTTAGCCCCTGTCCCGCGGCATCCTTGAGAGCCAAGACTCTCTCCACCCTTGGAAGTCAAAAATAAAGGAGGTTCTCGGCCTCTTAGCCTGACTTGGACGACGGAGGAGAGACCCTCCGACGACGGAACTAAGACCGCTTCCGGTGAGATCCCTTCCCTTTTATTTCGCTTTCGATTGTTATTAGTTATTTAGAATGGATTTGCAAAAAAATAAAAAATAAAGAAATAAAACAAATGAACAAAATCAGAAAAAAGAAAGAAATGACAAAGAAACGAAGAAAACAATTCAAAATCAACCTTTTTCTTTTATCTTGATTTTATTTGATTTCAATATCTGTGTATTCGTAAAAAAAGTAGAAGAAGAATACAATCGTTTGATTCGGCCTTTTATGGCCGATTTAAAAAAGAAATTAAATTTCTTCTTTTGTCGTTTTGTTGTTTGGACTGTTCTTTGTTCTTGCAGGAGGTCTGACGCGCGTGAAGGGCTAGTGATAGGCGAACGGTGGCGGCGAGCATGCGAGGAGGTGCCTGGCAGAGCACGCGACGCTGGGAGTGGTAGACGAGGAGGCATGCGGCGCAAAGAAAAACCAAGGTTTTCTGCTGCTAAAATTTTAGTTTCCTGGGCTAGGTTTTTTTATTTGGGTTTGGGCTTGAGTTTGTAAATGGACTGTTAATTTTTGGTTTATTATTTGGGTTATTTTGTTGGTATAGGCCCGGGCAGATTTTGGGCTTTACAGCTGCCCCTCTTTGCTCGTTGTCGTGTAAAGAAAACAGAGCAAAGACCAATAAAGACCAAATTTGCCCGGGCTTACCGAGCCTTGGCTTCTTTTGGTGCTTTTCTTCTTCAAGTAGCCTCGTTCTGTTCTGCTGTGTCCCGTTGCTTCAATCCACTTCACTGCGCTCTAGAGAAACATGACTTAAATCTCTTCTGCTGCAACTCCATGGGGATGAGATTTGTGGTTTTAGTCTGCTCCACTACTGCTTAGGGAGATAAGACTGGATGTGATCTACTCCACTACTGCTTAGGGGAATAAGATCTGTGGTTCTGTCTGCTCCACTATTGCTTAGGGAGATAAGACTTGAAGCGATCTGCTCCACTATTGCTTAGGGAGATAAGATCTGTGGTTTTGTCCGCTCCGCTACTGCTTAGGGAGATAAGACTTGATGCGATCCGCTCCACTATTGCTTAGGGAGATAAGATCTGTGGTTTTGTCCGCTCCGCTACTACTTAGGGAGATAAGACTTGATACGATCCGCTCCACTATTGCTTAGGGAGATAAGATCTGTGGTTTTCACTCTATTCCACTATTGAATGCAGGGAGATAGAGTTATCGGCTTCAATGTACTCCACTGTAGTCAGGGAGGTAAAATCCACCATCGTCGATCTGCTTCGCTGCCCAATACAGGAAGGCAAGATCTGCAATCCTCAATCTATTCCACTGTCAGATACAGGGACAAGATCTACTTTCTTCGATCTACTTCACCACCAGTATGGGAAGACAAGATCTACTTTCTTCGATCTACTTCACCACCAGTATGGGAAGACAAGATCTGTATCTTGGATCCACTTCCTATCAATATAGGAAGATAGGACCTGCTATCTTCGATCTACTTCACGCCAATACATGAAGACAAGATCTGCTTTCTGCGATCTACTTCGCCACCAATATGGGAAGACAAGATCTGCATCGTTGATCCACTTCCTACCAATATAGGAAGACTGGACCTGCTATCTTCGATCTACTTCACGCCAATACATGAAGACAAGATCTGCTTTCTGCGATCTACTTCGCCACCAATATGGGAAGACAAGATCTGCATCTTCGATCCACTTCCTACCAATATAGGAAGATAGGATCTGCTACCTTCGATCTACTTCACGCCAATACATGAAGATAAGATCTGCTTTCTGCGATCTACTTCGCCACCAATATGGGAAGACAAGATCTGCATCGTCGATCCACTTCCTACCAATATAAGAAGACTGGACCTGCTATCTTCGATCTACTTCACGCCAATACATGAAGACAAGATCTGCTTTCTGCGATCTACTTCGCCACCAAATGGGAAGACAAGATCTGCATCTTCGATCCACTTCCTACCAATATAGGAAGATAGGATCTGCTACATTCGATCTACTTCACGCCAATACATGAAGATAATATCTACTTTCTGCGATCTACTTCGCCACCAATATGGGAAGACAAGATCTGCATCTTGGATCCACTTCCTATCAATATAGGAAGATAGGACCTGCTACCTTCGATCTACTTCACGCCAATACATGAAGATAAGATCTGCTTTCTGCGATCTACTTCGCCACCAATATGGGAAGACAAGATCTGCATCGTCGATCCACTTCCTACCAATATAGGAAGACCGGACCTGCTATCTTCGATCTACTTCACGCCAATACATGAAGACAAGATCTGCTTTCTGCGATCTACTTCGCCACCAAATGGGAAGACAAGATCTGCATTTTCGATCCACTTCCTACCAATATAGGAAGATAGGATCTGCTACCTTCGATCTACTTCACGCCAATACATGAAGATAAGATCTACTTTCTGCGATCTACTTCGCCACCAATATGGGAAGACAAGATCTGCATCTTGGATCCACTTCCTATCAATATAGGAAGATAGGACCTGCTATCTTCGATCTACTTCACGCCAATACATGAAGACAAGATCTGCTTTCTGCGATCTACTTTGCCACCAATATGGGAAGACAAGATCTGCATCGTCGATCCACTTCCTACCAATATAGGAAGACCGGACCTGCTATCTTCGATCTACTTCACGCCAATACATGAAGACAAGATCTACTTTCTGCGATCTACTTCGCCTCCAAATGGGAAGACAAGATCTGCATCTTCGATCCACTTCCTAGCAATATAGGAAGATATGATCTGCTACCTTCGATCTACTTCACGCCAATACATGAAGATAAGATCTACTTTCTGCGATCTACTTCGCCACCAATATGGGAAGCCAAGATCTGCATCTTCGATCCACTTCCTACCAATATAGGAAGATAGGATCTGCTACCTTCGATCTACTTCACGCCAATACATGAAGATAAGATCTACTTCCTGCGATCTACTTCGCCACCAGTATGGGAAGACAAGATCTGCGTCGTCGATCCACTTCCCACTAATATAGGAAGACCGGACTTGTTATCTTTGATCTACTTCACGCCAATACATGAAGACGAGATCTGCTTTTTCGGTCTACTTCCTACCAATATAGGAAAGATAAGATCTGCTTTCTTCGATCTCAATCCATCCCACTGTATCTTCAGGGGTATAGGATTTGTTTTTTTGATCTGTTCTCTGGGGAACATGACCTGCAAAATCCCTTTCATGGACCTATTTATGCCTAGTGTTTAGGATGATATGATCAGAATGAATCAAATGCTCCTAACTAGATGTGTATGTATTATATTTGTAGAATGTCATGAGAATGATCCATTTTTAATGCTTAGGTTGTCATTCCTCATTGTTCATCAAGGTTCTATCACTGATGCCTTCTTGTTCAGCCAGTACCTTTGACAGAAAACCTAAAGAAATAGACGCTATTTAGACTATCATTTCTCAAATGTTTCCAACCCTTAGGTTTGGTTAGTTCTAAACAATAGTCCTGTTTCAAGTCCTCGTATTATTTAGAAACTTTCAGAGTAATATGCAGAACTCCTTCTGCATGTGTATTGTCAGTCCATTAATCGTCATTTCAATGAAAAATGCTTGAAAAAAATTATCAAAATAGACAAAATAAAATTTTGTTGAGAGCAAAGCTCTAAACAAACAAATCAAGATAGTAAATTTTGCTGAGATACGAGATGAATAAGATGAAAAAAGGTTATCACAACGGATAAGATGAAAATTTGCTGAGAGCAAAGCTCTAAATGAACAAATTAATCAAGATAGCGAATGTTGCCAGAATACAAAACGAGAATAAATTAATCAAGATGATGTATTTTGTCAAAAATACAAAAAATGAATAAAATGGAAATAGGTGCCCCAGATATCGTAGCATGAGCTTCTCTGCCCCAAACTTCTTAAGGACCCTTTTGAACTTGATATGTGTTTAGAAGTCCTAGAAGGCTTTGTTGATGCCCCAAGATGTAGCATCTTTCCTTCTTGTTAATTCGGAGAAGACAAAACTACTCTATGCCTCATCTTTGATCGAAAATTTAAATTGCCCATTCCTGGGTTTTCAATTCAAAACCCCTTTGGTCTCAAGGTGCCCTTTGCGGGTTTTCGCCTTGGCCTCTCCTTTTTTTTTTTAGGCAAAGTACCTCTTCACTGAATCCGAATTCACAGGATTGGGTAAGCTTTTGCCATCCATCCCAGTTAAAATTAATGCCCCTCCTGAAAAGGCCTTTTTTTACTACATAAGGTCCCTCCCAGTTTGGCATCCACTTTCCTATGAAGTCTTTTTGTATGGGAAGGATCTTCTTCAGTACCAAGTCCCCTTCATGGAAGTTTCTAGGACGAACTTTCTTATTGTAAGCTCGCATCATTCGTTTCTGGTACATTTGACCATGACGGATAGCTCTTAACCTCCTTTCTTCAATCAAGTTCAGCTGATCATATCGGGATTGGACTCATTTTGTTTCGTCTAACTTTAGTTCTGAAAAAACTCGGAGAGAGGGAATTTCAACCTCAATTGGTAGCACTGCCTCCATTCCATAAACCAAAGAGAATGGTGTTGCCCCGGTAGAAGTCCTGACGGACGTTCGATAAGCATAGAGGGCGAATGGCAACTTCTCGTGCCAATCTCTATAGGTCTCAGTCATTTTCCCCACAATCTTTTTGATATTTTTATTGGCTGCCTCCACCGCACCATTCATCTTTGGACGATATGGCGATGAGTTGTGGTGCTTGATCTTGAATTGACTACAATCCTCTGCTATCGTGCTATTATTCAAATTTAATGCGTTGTCAGATATAATCCTTTCGGGCATTCCATACCGATATATGATTTCCTTCTTTAAAAACTTGCTGACAGCTGTCTTTGTGACGTTGGCGTAAGAAGTAGCCTCTACCCACTTAGTAAAGTAGTCAATCACTACAAAAATGAAACGATGTCCGTTTGAAGCCTTTGGCGATATCGGCCCAATGACGTCCATGCCCCACATGGAGAAAGGCCATGGGGAAGTCATGACGTGAAGAGGTGATGGAGGCACATGAATTTTGTCTCCGTAAATCTGGCATTTATGGCACTTCTTAGCATATTTGATGCAGTCTCCTTCCATGGTAGACCAATAATATCCAAATCTCATGATCTGCCTGGCCATTGTGAAACCGTTAGCGTGTGTTCCACAAATACCATCATGGACTTCTTCCAAGATCTGCTTGGCTTCCACAGCGTCCACACATCTTAACAGCACCTGATCTTTTCCTCTTTTGTACAGGATCTCTCTATCTAAGACATAACCACTGGCCATCCTCCTCAACATTCTCTTGTCATTCTCAGTTGCTTGGTTTGGGTATTCACGATTTTTCACGTATCGCAATATATCCTGATACCAAGGGTTGTCGTCCTTTTCTTCTTCCTCGTCAATGTTACAACAGTGGGCTGGAGCATCATAAACGCTCATTTGGATAGGCTTCACATCCTCTGGTTTATTTACTTTGATCATGGAAGCCAATGTAGCTAAAGCGTCGGCCATCTGATTCTCGTCTCGTGGGAGATAACAAAAAGTGATGTCGTCAAACTCCTCAATCAATTCTAGGACTATCCTTCGGTAACTAATCAACTTAGGGTCTCTTGTTTCCCATTCGCCTTTGAGCTGATAAATTACCAATGCCGAATCCCCATATACCTCAAGTACCTTGATTTTGCGTTTCATAGCCGCGCGGATTCCCATGATACATGCTTCATATTCCGCCATGTTATTTGTGCAATCAAAATCTAGTTTACTGGTGAAAGGATAATGATCACCATTTGGAGATACCAAGACTGCCCCAATCCCGTTGCCCATGGCATTTGAGGCTCCGTCAAAATTTAATTTCCAAGTATTGCCTTCTTGTGTGCTTGCTTCAGTAGTTGCCACATACATCAGATCCTTATTTGGGAAATCAAAGTTCAAAGGCTCATAATCGTCCAGGGCTCTACTTGCTAGAAAATCTGCTATCGCGCTCCCTTTTACAGCCTTTTGATTTACATAGGTTATGTCAAATTCAGATAGTAGAATTTGCCATCGGGCCATCCTTCCATTTAGAGCAGTTGACTCCATCATGTATTTCAGAGGGTCTAACTTTGAGATTAACCAAGTCGTATGGTACAACATGTATTGTTTCAATCTCCGAGTAGTCCAAACCAATGCGCAGCATAATTTTTCAATTGGCGAATATCTCGTTTCGCATTCAGTGAACTTCTTACTGAGATAATAGATCGCTCTTTCTTTTCGTCCTGACTCATCATGTTGGCCGAGCACGTACCCCATGGAATTCTCAAATACTGCCAAGTATAGTATCAGCGGCTTGTCAGGGCAAGGTGGCATCAGTACTGGGGCGTTGGACAAGTAATGTTTAACTCATTCGAAAGTTTTCTGGCACTCCTTATCCCATACACCTGAATTGTGTTTCTTAAGAATACGGAATATGGGGTCACATTTCTTAGTTAATTGTGAAATGAATCGAGCGATGTAATTTAGTCTTCCTAGGAAACCCCGAACTTCTTTTTGAGTACTTGGCGGAGGTAATTCTTGTATGGCCTTAACTTTGTCTGGGTCAATTTCAATTCCTTTTTCGCTGACTAAGAATCCTAGCAATTTTCCTAATCTAGCCCCGAAAGTACACTTGGCTGGGTTAAGTTTTAACTCGAACTTCCTTAACCTTAGAAACAGTTTTCTCAGAACTTGCACGTGTTCCCCTTCTGTTCTGGATTTTGCGATCATGTCATCAACATAAACTTCTATCTCTTTATGCATCATATCATGGAATAATGCTACCATGGCTCTCTGATACGTTGCTCCCGCATTTTTCAATCCAAAAGGCATCACTTTATAACAAAACGTCCCCCACATCGTTATGAATGTGGTCTTCTCCCTGTCTTCAGAAAGCATCTTAATTTGGTTGTACCCGGAGAAACCATCCATGAAAGAGAACAGTGAGTATGCGGCCGTTTTGTCTACCAAGGTATCAATATGAGGCAGTGGGAAATTATCTTTTGGGCTGGTTTTGTTCAAGTCTCTGTAGTCCACACACATTCGCACCTTCCCATCTTTCTTAGGAACAGGGACTATATTGGCTACCCATTCTGAGTACTTGACCACCTGTAAGAAACCAGCATCAAATTGCTTCTTAACTTCTTCCTTTATTTTTAGTAAGACATCAGGCCTCATCCTTCGGAGCTTTTGTTGGACTGGCTTCCTTTATAGGCAATCGGTGTACCACGATATCAGTACTTAACCCTGGCATATCTTGGTAGGACCACGCGAAGACATCTTTAAACTCTTGAAGCAACTCAACAAGGTCTTGCCTTGTTTCCTTGGCAATGCAAGCGCCAATTTTTACCTCTCTGCCCTCTTCTAAGATCACAACTTCTACTGATTCCTTATAGGGTAGAATTTGTTTTTCTTCTTCTTCCATCATTCTTAACAAATCCGGAGATAAAACGCTGTCTTGGTCACCTTCAAAATCTTGAGGATCATCTATACTCATGTCTTGCTCAAATAGAGACTCTGAATTAGTAACAGAGTCGCTCATCTCGTTGATATCTGAAGACATGTTATTGGAACAAATGGAGGCCCAAATAAAAGAATCTAAGAATACTTGTATGCATAGTATGATTATAAAGGGAATGAAAAGAATGAAAGAATATTTGCTCAAGATGAATCTGAATGATAAGTTTTCACTGAAATTAGATTTTGGACATGTGCCTTTTACAAAAGATTCTTATCACCCCCAGGCTTAGGGCAACAAGTGTTCTGAATATTACTCTGAATTAGTTCTAAATGTTACAGGGATCTCTTCTGCAGTCCAGTTATTCAGAACACTTCCAGGTTCGTAAGGACGAATGCCCGATAAATTCCTTTCCACCCTTTCTTCCGCGGATATCGCATTGATGTCCAACTTCTCAATCATTCCTTCTGTAACCTCATCATTCTCTTCAGGGTGGACAATTCCCCCTGAAACAAAAGTCTTAGATATATGGGGAAAGGTTATCGGTCCCCACTTGACTTCTATCCCACCCAAATGTGCTCTTCTCTTTTCTTGCTTTTTCTCCATCTCTTTCCTTATTTCCCTCGCATTAGGCTTATATCCCAAACCATAACGGTCCTGTTTGTTAACTAGGATCGGTACTCCGACCCTTCCCTAGAGGTATTTTCCCAATCCTCTTCCAGGCAATGCTCTATTTCCCATCGTTAGCTGTAAGCTCATTGACGTAGCTTTGGATATCTTAGGCTCTGGGATTTTACTCATCTCGATGACAAATGTGGCATTTACGAATTCCAATGATCGGAATGAACATTCTATCGCTTCACTATCAGCCTCTATGTATGGCATATCATCGGTGACTGATGCAATGATGTCTTCTTCTGCACCTATAGTCACCAATCGACCCTCTATCACCAATTTTAACTTTTGGTGAAGTGACGATGGTACAGCTCCTGAAGAATGGATCCAAGGCCTCCCCAATAGGCAATTGTAAGATGGTTTAATATCTATTACCAAAAAGTCCACCTCGTATGTATTTGGACCAATCAATAGAGGTATCTCGATTCTCCCCATCACTTTTCTCTCAGTGCCATCAAATGCTCTCACTATATTTTGGCATGATTTCATGTGAGAACTATCCACAGGTAGCCTGTTTAATGTGGACAGGGGTAAAACATTCAGGGCCGATCCATTGTCAACGAGTACCGCCGGTAGTATACACCCTTTGCAACGGGCAGTGATGTGCAAGGCCTTGGTAGATCCCATACCGCCTGGCGGGATCTCATTATTGTTGAAGAAGATGAAGTTATCGGCATTTATATTGTTAACCAGGCGATTCAATTTGTTCACTGAGATATCTTTAGCGACATAAGTCTCATTTAGCACTTTTACTAACGCATTACGATGTATCTCTGAACTTAGAAGTAACTCGAGCACTGAGATGCGAGCCGGTTGCTTATGCAGTTGTTCCACCACGCTATACTAGCTATGCTTCAAGAATTTTAGGAATTCTCTAGCCTCATTTTCAGTCACCGGTGTGTTAATATGCGGTTCAATTCCGGTCGTCTTCGTTTTATCTTGTTTAACCGCCAAGGCTTTTCCTTTTATAGGCTCTCTTTTTGTATTTCTCGGGTCGTAACGTTTTCCACTACGCGTATAGAAGCCTGCGTTATTACCCTCTTCTGAAGCATTTATCAGGTTCTCCTCTCCCATGATCATCACATTGCAGTCATAATTCCAAGGAACCTTTTTGCTATCCTTGTAAGGAAAGGCTACAGGTTTTTGGATTATGACCCTTGGCGCCAGTTGTATTCCAGATCCTGTGCTTGTTGTCCTTGAAATAATCACCACCGGGTGATTTTGGGCCTTTCCCGTAGGCCCCTCCTCCGAGGCATAAACTTCTTCTTTTCAAGTCCTTTGATCTCTTCATAAAATTCTAGCTCTTTGTTGTTCATCAGAGTTTGTACCATGGCCTTGAATTCAGTGCAGTTTTGAATGTCATGGTCTTCTTTAGCATGAAACTCGCAGTACGTCTTCGTTCCTTCGGGCCTTTCCTTTGAATCTTGTTTGATGAGACCTCCTTCAATCATTTGTCTCCAAACCCAACTCAATGGGGTTTTATCTCTGCAATGTCGGCTTTGATTCTCTTTCTCCCACATTCGATTATTGCGTTTACCCCTTTATCAGCATGATTGGGTAACGGATTCGCTGCTACATTTGGTCCTAATGGGTTGTCAAACTTCACAATCCCCATCTTAATGAACCTTTCCACCGCCTTTTTAAACCCAGTGCAGTTCTCAATTGAGTGCCCTGGTATCCCTGCATGGTATTCACATTGGGCATTCGTGTCATACCATTTGGGATATGGAGGTTGCATGGGCTCTAGATAAAATGGAGATACTATGTGTGCATCAAATAATTTCTGATACAGTTCCCCGTATGTTATTGGAATGGGCGTGAATTGAAGTCTCTCTGTGTTAGTCCTCGTGTTGGGCCTTGTGTTGGGTTCCTGCCTTGAGGGGGCTTGGCGACTAGTGGTTATCATTTTTGGAGGGCCAACAGTAATCGGTTTTGAATGGCTCTTGCTATATGTGCTTACGTTGTTTACTTCGCCCTCTTTTTTCCTTGGGGCTGGTCTTTTGAAGTTTTCCCCCGTGTCAATTTTACCGCTCCTTACCGTGTTCTCAATCATTTCACCAGACATTACCATATCCGAGAAGCTCTTGGTTGCACTCCCCTACATGTGGTTGATGAACGGGGCTTTCAAAGTGTTGATAAACAACATGGTGACCTCTTTTTCCAAAAGGGGTGGCTGGACTTGTGTTGCCACTTCTCTCCATCGTTGGGCGTATTGCCTAAAATTCTCGCTAGGCTTTTTTTCCATGTTTTGTAACGTAATTCGATCGGGTGTTATATCCGTTACATGACTGTATTGCTTCATAAAAACTTGTGCCAAGTCTCTCCATGAACCAACTTTAGCACGACTCAGTTGGTTGTACCATTTGGCTGCAGATCCGATCAAACTGTCCTGGAAGCAGTGGATTAACAGCTGATCATTGTTGACATATCCTGTCATTCTTCGACAGAACATAGTTATATGAGCTTCAGGACAACTAGTCCCATTATATTTTTCGAATTCCGGCATTTTGAACTTAGGTGGGAGTACTAAATCAGGGACCAAACTCAGATCCTTGGCGTCAACCCCGCGATGGTAGTCGATGTTCTCCATGACTCTAAATTTTTCCTCTAACCATCTACATCGGTCCTCCAGTTGTTTTGGCAGGTTCATTCTTGTTTTTTCTATTTCTGCCACGTCATCGAGGTCCGGGACCACCGGATTAGTGGGATTATCCCCGGGATTAGAATCCGAGCCCATTTGAAAATGCACTGGTACCGAGGTACTAGCCAGATATTGAGGTCCAATGGTAACTGGTACCCTCTGTGGGCACACCTCTGGTTGTGCTTGGATGTTAGTTGGGGTAAAACCTGGAGGATAAACAGGGTCATCGTGATCCTCTCCAGCATCAACTACGGGGTCTTTTCCTTTTTTATTCCCTCCAGCCAATAGCTGCTTTAATTGGTTCATCACAGTGTTCTGGGATTCTAACATGTCCTGCTGGATTTTTTCCAGTCGTTCATGCATTTGATCTTGCATCTCTCGTTGCAACTATTCCAATCTTTCCAACCTTTGATCCATTGCTTTTGTTTGGCGACGAGTACCGTAGTGATATTTGATTAGATTTTTGTTGGTTTCCAGGGTAACTGTCATAATTTAATTTTATTAGGGCCATTTTATGAAACTTACTGCATATGATGTAATGCAAATGTATGAGATGAATGCAAAAAGAGGCATTGATTCGAATTCAACTTCATTAGAAAACTCAACTAGAAAGCAAATTTCTTTACATAAAATAAATTACATATACGGCTTCGCCTTTATACCCAAAGCCTTAACCTTCCTAAGAAGCCAAGCTAAATCTCGACCTCGGCTTGATTCTGACTCATATTTTAAACTCAATACATCGGCCTGAACTGCTAATGTTTGCAGATGATCAGCCACTTCCCGCACTTGGGTCACAGCTTCGCCCATAACGTAATCTCTATCTCTAATCTGACTTTGAGAATGATGGAATTGCTCTTGCCATTGATCATTACTCCTTTCAAGAAGCTCCATTCGTAGCTCAGAATTGTGTAATGCGTCCTCAAGCTCTTCTACCTTCCTTCAGTTCTTCGATCTTATTTAAGCTTGCTCTTAATTCGATCATGGAGTTGCGACTACGGTACGAGTGAAGTGACTTTTCTAGCTCTGCCACCTTGGCCTTTAATCCTGCCTTCTCATTTCGACACTCTAACAAACTCCTTTCCAAAGCGTTTTCTCGAGCTCGAGCATCTTGAAATTCTTTTCCCACTGATCGGCCCTATTCTTTTCCTCATTAATCTCTTGTCGCCACTGCTCTGATGTTTTACCCAGACCGACAGTTCTCATTGACAATCGCAGCTTCTTGTAATCTGTTTTTAGACTATCCAAATCCTCTTCAGCCTTGTTCTTTCCCTTCCTTAATTTCTCGGCTTCTAGCTTGTGATATCGATGTCTAATCCCAAATGCACTCTTTCTTCTTCTAGCTGTTCTATCCTCTTTCCCAACTCAGAATTTCTTTTCTCAAAGTCTCGTTTGATGATCTCTAAATCTGACGGAACTACTTGTAGATGCTCCTCTATAGACTGAACGCAATCTTCCCTCGGCTTAGGGATGTTGTCATTGACTCTTTACTCCACCACCCATAATATTCTGAAGTTGTCATCGCTCCTACGGTAAATCTTTTCATTCAGTGAACCTGTTTCCAAGCGTTAGATATTTCCGAGTTTCTCTTGTAGTTTTCATCCTTATAAGAAAACTCACATTGAGCCAGCCCTTGTATTGCTGGTATGAACGTCTCGATCTATATTGTCTTAATACTAGTAAAGGGCATAACCGACAGCTCCCCAAATTCGAGTAAAGGGACCAGTTGAAATCCCCACATCGATACAGGATCTCGTCGGGTACCATCCAAGGAGCTTTCCATTCAACGTCATCCTCCTGAAGATTGGAGAATCGTCATCCACTTCTCTTCCGTGATGTCGTCTCGTCTTGGTGTAGCAACTTGTTCCTTCAATGGGGAATAGTCTTCTGAGAAGACTCGATAGGAGACATTTTCCACCTTCCAAAAGTGACTATGGAACCACACCAATAGTAGCTGTGCGCATCCGATGAACCTTCCCTCCCCTGCTCATCGACATGCGCTTAGAGATCTGAAGGTTTCTGCTAAGATTGCCGGGATGGGCGTGACCCCTTTACTAAGCCGATCGAACAAATCAGAGACGGCCTCATCTACGTGCCCTAAAGCTCTAGGGAAAATTACCAATCCATAGATACCTAGAGCGAAGACATCCACTCTTTTCTTCACATCAGGGTGTGCTAATACTAAATCTCACAAGCTTTCCAAGGAACGCATTTACTGTTTCCTTTCTGTTGGATTCGGGCAGCGACCCACTGTTCGCTCATCCCCGTAATGCTCATCAATTTTTAATATGTCGGGACACTAGCAGCTCTAGAATAGGCCTTGTCAATTTGAATCTTGGACACCGAAGCAAGGTCATATATTCTTCCACGGTGGGTACCAAGTCCACTTTTCCAAAAGTGAAACAACTGTAAGCAGGATTCCAAAACTGGGCTAGGGCTCGGAATAAATGCTTGTCCACTTTGACACCATGTAGGTAAGGCAAGTCCCCGTAGTCACAGTAAAACATCTGCTTGGTCCCATAGTCCCATTGATCCCATATTTCCTTCATTTCTCGAAGATCATTTGGATTACGCTGATACGGGTAAAGTTCCATAACTCTGATACGTACCCTTCTGCCAAGACTATCGCCTTTCTCTCTCCACATCGTCTCAGCCCACACTCGTACAGCTGCATTGTCTTCTACTTTATCAAGAAACCTCTTTTCCATGATAAGCTTTCTATCTATACTGAACGTGAATCGACACCTCTTTTGAAATGAAAATGCCATGCAATCACAAACAAAGCAAATCAGAGCTAAGATTTAAAGTAAACAATAATAAATAAAGCATCTATTCGGTAAGCACTAGGTTTGGAATAGCTCTATCTCGGTGGGTTCTTACGGCTCGCTATATGTGGTTTGGTTCTAAAGTAAGGGTACCTGAACCAACAGATTCCTCGATCCTCACCCATTATAGGCTCATATGGACCGAGTTCAGTTCAGGGGAATACATTTCCCTATGGCCATGCAGAGATGAAAATCTCACGAAGACATAGGTACGGATGTATCCGGAAGCGATTCACTATCCCATGCGGAGGTGAAAACCTCACGAAGGCGTAGTTTCTCACTCCCACTTAAAAGGGTATGACCACGTCATGCAATGCAATTGCAGAGGCATAAAATAAAATACGGAACACGATAAAAAAAATATAACTCAAAACAAAAAGATGCAATGAGAGGATCGTAAATTTAAATCGAATTTTCCACTTTTAACAAAAGACAAGAAATAATCAACACATGGCTTGACTCTCTTATTGTCCCAGCGTAGTCGCCAAGCTGTTGACACCATTTTTTTTACGGAAAACGGGGTCAACTTGGATTTGAAAATAGAATGAAAACGGAAGTCGCCACCAATCTTTTTTTGATGAGGTGTGATCGGGTCACCTCGTAAAATGGTTGTTTAATAAACGATTTGATTTTATTAAAACAACGAGTTTGGTCTACGAAATCCAAAAAAAGAAAAACGGGTTCGGGAGTCGGTTACGCACGAGGAAGGATTAGCACCCTCGATACGCCCAAAATTGGTACCTAGTTGATTAATCAGTGTCTTAGTGTCGAAAATTGAAAATTTGAAGAGTTTAAAAAAATACGATCCTTAAAAGAAACTCTGATAACGTGAATTGAAATATAAGATTCTCTTGTTCCGAAGGAATATCACATCCAGCACGTTAGGACACGATACTCCAAACCATCGAACCAAGATCACCTTATATTAATGAAACCATACTTTGAAGCTAAGAGGATATTGGTAAA
>NC_053432.1:78476866-78600952 GCF_007990345.1 Gossypium hirsutum
ATAAGTTTTGAACTTGGCACCTGGCGGTGGCAGCGACGGTGGGCGCGACACGCGGTGTTGACGGGATTACCGGAAAAGGCTGAAGGATTAAGGGGGGAGAGAGCATGGAAGTTTTTTGTTTTTTTTAGATTGGGGTTGAAATGAAACACAAAAAAAATCTTTGTTTTAAATAATGGTGTTGAAACGGCACTATTTTGTTGTGGGGGGGTCTGTGCACTTTCCCTAAAAGGGAAATTATGTGTTTAGTCCTCCTCCCTCGCAACCTCATTCAATTAACCCCCATTTTCTATCTTCTTTTGTTTTTTTTAGTTTGGCCTTCAGATCTTGTTTGGTTTTCGTTTTGATCCCTAATTAACTATCCAATATTTATACTTTTATATCCAAATTTTCATTTGTTTTTAACCATGTCTTAATCTATTTAATTCATTTATAACCTTTTTTAAATGTTTCATTTATATGTTATTTCAAATATTTTATATGTTGTTTATTTACATCATTATTGTAAATATTATATATATATATATTTTTGCACATTCCTAATATTTTCTTTTGTTGTAGATATTATTATTACTATTATATTACATTACTATTATTATTGTTATCTATTTATTTATATATTTAAAATTTCGGTACATATATATACTTATATATTTTTTATATTTTACAACTTATGTACATACCTATATATTTATATACATATTTCATTTTCATAAATATATACACGTACACATTTTTCTCTAATATATATATGTATATATATATACTCATATACATTCTTACTATATCTTATAATTTATATATATACACGTACATATTCTCTATTTATTTTAAATATATTTTTTATATTTCATATTTTCTACATGCATATATATATACTTATCTATTTACATATTTTAATTCATATACCTATACATGTATACATATTTACATATATTTTATATTAATAATCTCACAATACGTATACATACATAGATTTCATATTTCATAATTTTGTGTACATTCATGTATATACGTTCTTTACACCTATTCATTATTTATTTATTTATCTTCATTTTCATTATTATTTATATTTATAATCTTATTTCCGTGCTATTATCGTTTGTTTTATGCCATCATATTCATTATTGTTTTGCTATGCATATTAACACCATACATCAAAAAGAAATTTTTTAATTAAGGAAAATTTTGCGTTTGGAAAATTCTAGAAAACGTGCCCTAACGTACTGGGTTTCGGTTTCTCGTTCGACCAAATAGCCGAATATCCTTTTTAAACTTTCAAAATAAGGTAATATTTCGTATTTAGAAAATTCGAGAAAATCGTGCCCTAACTTACTGAGCTTCGATTCTTCTCGCGTTGATCCTAAATAACCGAACATCCTTTTAAATTAAAATAAATGAGGTTTAAACAAAAAATAAAGCAAGCTTACTCTCGAAAATACGATGTGTTGTATCCTAACTTACTGGACGTGACATCTTGTTACTTCGAGATAAGGAAGCATTTTCCATTTTGATTTATTTGAGTAATTTTAAAATAACAATATAAGGAAGGATCGTACTTTTAAAAACTCTTCAAATTTTCAATTTTCGACACTAAGACACTAATTAATCAACTAGGTACCAATTTTGGGCGTATCGAGGGTGCTAATCCTTCCTCGTGCGTAACCGACTCCCGAACTCATTTTTCTGAATTTCGTAGACCAAAATCGTTGTTTTAATAAAATTAAACCATTTATTAAAAAACAACCACTTTTTGAGGTGACCCGATCACACCTCATCAAAAAAGGATTGGTGGCGACTCCCGTTTTCATTCTTTTTTCAAAATCCAAGTCGACCCCGTTTTCATCCAAAAAATGGTGTCAACAGCTTGGCGACTCCACTGGGGACGATAAGAGAGTCAAGCCACGTGTTGATTATTTCTTGTCTTTTGTTGAAAGTGGAAAATTCGATTTAAATTTACGATCCTCTCATTGCATCTCTTTTGTTTTGAGTTATATTTTTTTTCTGTATTTTATTTTATACCTCTGCACATTGCATTGCATGACCGCTGGTCATACCCTTTTAAGTGGGAGTGAGAAACTATGCCTTCGTGAGGTTTTCACCTCCGCATGGGATAGTGAATCGCTTCCGGGATACATCCGTACCTATGTCTTCGTGAGATTTTCATCTCCGCATGGCCATAGGGAAATGTATTCCCCTGAACTGAACTCGGTCTATATGAGCCTATAATGGGTGAGGATCGAGGAATCTGCTGGTTCAGGTACCCTTACTTTAGAACCAAACCTCATGTAGTGAACCTTAGGAGCCCACCCTAGGTAGAACCACTTCGAACCCCTAGTATTCACCCAAATAGGTGTTTTATTTATTCTTGCTTGCTTTTGCTTGGTACTAACCTGTTTTCTTTTTGCTATGATTGCATTGCATTTTCATCATAAAAAGAGGTGTTGATTCACGTTCAGTTGTTAAATAGAGAGTTTGTCATAAGGAAATGGGTTTCTTGATAAAGTGGATAATAATACGGTTGTCCGAATGTGGTCCAAGAAAACGTGATAAGAGAAGGATGATAGTTTAATGGAGGACCACACAACCATTGCTCCGTGGCCCGAGAATTTAATGTGACAAGGATTATTCGAGAGCCGCTGAACTTTCTTAAAAGAGAAGCCAACGAGCACCATGAGGTTTAGTGAGCAACGAGTCACGGCCCGGATTGAGTAAAAAGGAGATATAAGATACGTCCCTTTTGAAGAGTTCGTGAGACTTATCTTAACGCTCGAACGAAGAAAATGATCGAATGTCTCCGCATATGAGGGCAAAGCGTATATGTATCCGCTTTATGTAAAGAGATTTGTTTTCTAGTAAAGTTGTTCTAATAGAATTGAATCAAGAATCAATGTCTCTTTTTGCATTCATACATCTGCATTACATTTCATTGTACGTATCTCTTCATTCATTAACATTACATTTCATTACATACAATAAATTTCCTAAAATCCAAAAATACGCGTTCATGCATTAACATTACATTTTATTACATACAATAAATTTCCTAAAATCCAAAAATACGCGTTCATGCATCAACATTACATTTCATTGCATACAATAAATTTCCTAAAATCCAAAAGTACGTCAAGTTTAGAACTCTAGTACAAAACCAGATGGATTGGAATTCTTTGAATATATTGATGGTTCGAAAGGTGAAGATGTGTATGCCTTTGAAAAGAACTAAAAAATGAAAAAACCTATCTTGAATTTGTTTCTACATCCCTAGAGGCGTTTTAAACAACTGGACCGTGGAGGAGATTCTTGTAATTTTTAGGACCATTTCAGAGTAATATTTGGAACGCTCTTATTGTTCTAAGCCTGGGAGCAATAGAAAATCCTTTTGTGAAAAGGCACATGTCCACTATTCTTTATTTCAACGAAATGCATCTTTGTGTCTTGTTTTGGCAAATATTCTTTTGTTCCTTCCAATTCATTCATACTCATACCACCAGGTAATTACCCTTTGATTCGTTAGCTCTTTGAGACTTCCTTCGTCCCTAGAATAGGTCTCCAGATATCAATGATATGAGCGACACTGCTATTGACTCAGAACTTTCTTTCAAGCAAGATATGTGTCTAGAGGATCCTCAAGACTTCGAAGATGATCAAGACTGTAGTTTATCTCCTGATTTGTTAAGGATGGTAAGGCAAGTCGAAAAATAGATCCAACCTTACAAAAAAATTCAGTGGGGAATTGTGAGCTTAGGAGAAGAGAAAAAGGTAAAGATTAGAGCCTGTATCACTGCAAAGACAAAGCGAGACGTCATTGAGTTACTCTAAGAATTCAAAGATGTTTTTAGACAAGTGGATGCTCTTGAGGTTAAGAAGATCTTGGACGAGGAACACGTGCTAATGGTTTTGCAATGGCCAAGCAAATCATGAGATTTGGGTACTGCTGGCCCACCATGGAAGGGGATTGCACCAGTTATACCAAGAAACGCCACAAGTGCCAAATTTACGGAGACAAGATTTATGTGATTCCTTTATCTCTTCATGTTATGAATTTTCCATGGACTTTCTCTATGAGGGGCATGGATGTTATTTGGGCCGACCTCGCCAAAAGCTTCTGGCGGTCATCGATCTATCTTTGTGTTCGTCGATTACTTCATCAAGTGGGTAGAGGTTGTTTCATATGCCAATATCATAAAGTCGACACTCGGCAAATTTCTTGAAGAATCATATGTCAATATGGAATGCCAAAAAGGATCATATTAGATAATGCATGGAATTTGAACAACGGCACGACATCAGAAGTTTGCAGTTTGTTCAAATTAACACCATGTTGCCCTCAAAATGAACAGTTTAGTGGAGGCCAAAAAAAAAGAACAAATAAAAACCAAATAAAAAACAAAAGCAAAAACAAAAAAAACTCTACCAGGACAACTCATTTCTCATTGGCATATGGAATAGGGACAGTTTTACCCATCGAAGTTGATATTCCTTCCCTTCGAGCCTTGTCAAAGTTGAAGTTGGATGAAGTAGAATGGATCCAGGTCCGATACAATTGAAGAGAAAAGGTTAACAGCTATCCGTCATGGTCAAATGTACCAAAAGCAAATGATGCGAGCTCACCAAAAAAGGTTCACCCTAGAGAATTCCATGAGGGGATCTAATATCGAGGAAGATCCTTCCCATGCAGAAGGACTTCATAGGAAAGTCTATGTCAAACTGGAAAGGACCTTATGTGGAAGGCCTTATCTGAAAAAGCGTCGATATTAACCAAGATGGATGGCAAAAACCTGCCTAATCTTGAGAATTCTGATTCAAGCAATAAATACTTCACTCGAAAAAAGAAACAAAAAAGGAACAAAAAGAAAAAAAGGAGAGGCCAAGGTGAAAACCCGCAAAGGGCGCCTTGAGACCAAAGGGTTTTGAATTGAAAACCCAGAAATGGGCAGTTCAAATTTTGATCAAAGGTGGGGCATGCGGTAGTCTTGCCCTTTCTGAATTAATAAGAATGAGGGATGCTACATCTTGGGTTATCAGCAAAGCCTTCTAGGACTTCTAAACACATATCAAGTTCAAAAGGGTCCTTAAGAAGTTTGGGACAGAGAAGCTCATGCTACGATATCTGGGGCACCTATTTTCATTTTATTCATTTTTTATATTTTTGACAAAATACATCATCTTGATTAATTTATTCTCATTTTGTATTCTAGCAAATTTGCTATCTTGATTAATTTGTTCATTTAGAGCTTTGCTCTCAACAAATTTTCATCTTATCCATTGTGATAATCTTTTTCATCTTATTCATCTCGTATCTCAGCAAAATTTGCTATCTTGATTGATTTGTTTGTTTAGAGCTTTGCTCTCAACAAAATTTCATTTTGTCCATTTTGATAATCTTTTTCAAGCATTTTTCATTGAAATAACGATTAATGGACTGACAATACACATGCAGAAGGAGTTCTGCATATTACTCTGAAAGTTTCTAAATAATACGAGGACCTGAAACAGGACTATTGTTTAGAACTAACCAAACCTAAGGGTTGGAAACATTTGAGAAATGATAGTCTAAATAGCGTCTATTTCTTTAGGTTTTCTGTCAAAGGTACTGGCTGAACAAGAAGGCATCAGTGATAGAACCTTGATGAACAATGAGGAATGACAACCTAAGCATTAAAAATGGATCATTCTCATGACATTCTACAAATATAATACATACACATCCAGTTAGGAGCATTTGATTCATTCTGATCATGTTATCCTAAACACTAGGCGTAAATAGGTCCTATCTTCCTATATTGGTAGGAAGTGGATCGAAGATGCAGATCTTGCCTTCCTGTATTTGGCAGCGAAGCAGATCAAAAGATGGCAGATTTTACCTCCCTGACTACAGTGGAGTACATTGAAGCCGATAACTCTATCTCCCTGCATTTGGCAGTGGAATAGATTGAAGATCAAAGATGGCAGATTTTACCTCCCTGACTACAGTGGAGTACATTGAAGCCGATAACTCTATCTCCCTGCATTTGGCAGTGGAATAGATTGAAGATCAAAGATGGCAGATTTTACCTCCCTGACTATAGTGGAGTACATTGAAGCGATAACTCTATCTCCCTGCATTTGGCAGTGGAATAGATTGAAGATCAAAGATGGCAGATTTTACCTCCCTGACTACAGTGGAGTACATTGAAGCCGATAACTCTATCTCCCTACATTTGGCAGTGGAATAGATTGAAGATCAAAGATGGCAGATTTTACCTCCCTGACTACAGTGGAGTACATTGAAGCCGATAACTCTATCTCCCTGTATTTGGCAGTGGAATAGATTGAAGATCAAAGATGGCAGATTTTACCTCCATGTGACTACAGTGGAGTACATTGAAGCCGATAACTCTATCTCCCTGTATTTGGCAGTGGAATAGATTGAAGATTGCAGATCTTGCATTCCTGTATTTGGCAGCGAAGCAGATCAAAGATGGTAGATTTTACCTCCCTGACTACAGTGGAGTACATTGAAGCCGATAACTCTATCTCCCTGTATTTGGCAGTGGAATAGATTGAAGATCAAAGATGGCAGATTTTACCTCCATGTGACTACAGTGGAGTACATTGAAGCCGATAACTCTATCTCCCAGTATTTGGCAGTGGAATAGATTGAAGATTGCAGATCTTGCCTTCCTGTATTTGACAGCGAAGCAGATCAAAAGATGGCAGATTTTACCTCCCTGACCACAGTGGAGTACACTGAAGCCGATAATTCTATCTCCCTGTATTTGGCAGTGGAATAGATTGAAGATTGCAGATCTGGCCTTCCTGTATTTGGCAGCGAAGCAGATCAAAGATGGCAGATTTTACCTCCCTGACCACAGTGGAGTACATTGAAGCCGATAACTCTATCTCCCTGTATTTGGCAGTGGAATAGATTGAAAATTGCAGATCTTGCCTTCCTGTATTTGGCAGCGAAGCAGATCAAAGATGGCAGATTTTACCTCCCTGACCACAGTGGAGTACATTGAAGCCGATAACTCTATCTCCCTGTATTTGGCAGTGGAATAGATTGAAGATTGCAGATCTTGCCTTCCTGTATTTGGCAGCAAAGCAGGTTGAAGATGGCGGATTTTACCTCCCTGATTATAGTGGGTACATTGAAGCTGATAGTTCTATCTCCCGGGGCAAGAAGTAGATCGAAGATAGCTGATCCTATCTTCCTATATTGGTAGGAAATAGATCGAAGATGCAGATCTTGTCTTCCCATATTGGTGGCGAAGTAGATCGAAGAAAGCAGATCTTGTCTTCATGTATTGGCGTGAAGTAGATCGAAGATAGCTGATCCTATCTTCCTATATTGGTAGGAAATGGATCGAAGATGCAGATCTTGTCTTCCCATATTGGTGGCGAAGTAGATCGAAGAAAGCAGATCTTGTCTTCATGTATTGGCGTGAAGTAGATCGAAGATAGCTGATCCTATCTTCCTATATTGGTAGGAAATGGATCGAAGATGCAGATCTTGTCTTCCCATATTGGTGGCGAAGTAGATTGCAGAAAGCAGATCTTGTCTTCATGTATTGGCGTGAAGTAGATCGAAGGTAGCAGATCCTATCTTCCTATATTGGTAGGAAGTGGATCGAAGATGCAGATCTTGTCTTCCCATATTGGTGGCGAAGTAGATCGCAGAAAGCAGATCTTGTCTTCATGTATTGGCGTGAAGTAGATCGAAGGTAGCAGATCCTATCTTCCTATATTGGTAGGAAGTGGATCGAAGATGCAGATCTTGTCTTCCCATATTGGTGGCGAAGTAGATCGCAGAAAGCAGATCTTGTCTTCATGTATTGGCGTGAAGTAGATCGAAGATAGCAGGTCCTATCTTCCTATATTGATAGGAAGTGGATCGACGATGCAGATCTTGTCTTCCCATACTGGTGGTGAAGTAGATCGAAGAAAGCAGATCTTGTCCCTGTATTTGACAGTGGAATAGATTGAGGATTGCAGATCTTGCCTTCCTGTATTTGGCAGCGAAGCAGATCGACGATGGCGGATTTTACCTCCCTGACTACAGTGGAGTACATTGAAGCCGATAACTCTATCTCCCTGCATTCAATAGTGGAATAGAGTGAAGATGACAGATCTTATTCCCCTAAGCAGTAGTGGAGCAGACTAAAAACACAAATCTCATCCCCATGAAGTCGTAACAAAGTAGATTGAAGCTACAAGGCGTATCTGAAGTTGTCGTGAAGTGGATCAAAGCAAGAAGACGCAGTGGACTGAAATAAGGCTACTTGAAGAAGAAAAGCACCCAAAGAAATTAAGCCTCAACGAGACCAGGCAAATTTGGTCTTTCTTAGTCTTTGCTCTGTTCTCGTTACACGAAAACGAGCAAAGAGGGGCAGCTGTAGAAGCCCAAATTTGCTGGGCCCATTGTCCAAATGAAATAAAATACAACAAACCCAAAATTCAATCCCAATAAACCAAATCCCATAGCCCAAATACCACCAGCCCAATACTCAACTAGCCCAACATAATAAAAAAAAAGAGAAACAGACAACAAGAAACCTTGGCTACCACACCCCACTTTCCTCTGACACTAGCACCATCTTTGGTCACCACCATGTCGGCTACCACGCCCCATGCTTCTGCCAACACCATCCCCGCATGCCTGGCACCTCCATACCTTGCAAGCAGCAATGAAGAGATAGAAACTAATAGAAAATGAAAGTGTAAGGGCTATAAAAGCCATGGAAACTAGTGTAAAAAGAGGGGGGATTTTAAAAGATTGAAAAAGAGACAAACACAAAAATCCCTCCGAACTTCAAATACAAAGGAAAAAATCAATAAAAAGGTTTGCATTTTTTTTTCTTTTTCTCTCTTCTTTCGAATTTTTTTTTCTTTGTTTTTTTTTCCTTTCTTTCTATATACATATACATATATATATTATTAAAAAAAATAAAAAAAGTTACCTTTTGAACTTCCGGCCACCATGTGCGGTGGCCAGCGACGGTGGCGGCGCGACCAACGGCGGTGGCTCAGTGACCGGGATTTCACCGGAAAAGAAAAGGCTTGAGAGGATTTTAAGGGAGGGGAAGAGAGCATGGAAGCTTTTTTTTTGTTTTTTTTAGATTGGGGGTTGAAAATGAAACACAAAAAAAAATCTTTGTTTTTAAATAATGGTGTTGAAACGGCACTATTTTGTTTGGTGGGTGGGGTCTGTGCACTTTCCCTAAAAGGGAAATTTATGTGTTTAGTCCTCCTCCCTCGCAACCTCATTCAATTAACCCCCATTTTCTATCTTCTTTTGTTTTTTTTAAGTTTGGCCTTCAGATCTTGTTTGGTTTTCGTTTTGATCCCTAATTAACTATCCAATATTTATACTTTTATATCCCAAATTTTCATTTGTTTTTAACCATGTCTTAAATCTATTTAATTCATTTATTAACCTTTTTTAAATGTTTCATTTATATGTTATTTCAAATATTTTATATGTTGTTTATTTACATCATTATTGTAAATATTATATATATATATATATATATTTGCACATTTCCTAATATTTTCTTTTGTTGTAGATATTATTACTATTATATTACATTACTATTATTATTGTTATCTATTTATTTATATATTTAAAATTTCGGTACATATATATACTTATATATTTTTTATATTTTACAACTTATGTACATACCTATATATTTATATACATATTTTCATTTTCATAAATATATACACGTACACATTTTTCTCTAATATATATATGTATATATATATACTCATATACATTTCTTACTATATCTTATAATTTATATATATATACACGTACATATTCTCTATTTATTTTAAATATATTTTTTTATATTTCATATTTTCTACATGCATATATATATACTTATCTATTTACATATTTTAATTCATATACCTATACATGTATACATATTTACATATATTTTTATATTTAATAATCTCACAATACGTATACATACATAGATTTTTCATATTTTCATAATTTTGTGTACATTCATGTATATACGTTCTTTACACCTATTCATTATTTATTTATTTATCTTCATTTTCATTATTATTTATATTTAATAATCTTATTTCCGTTGCTATTACTCGTGTTGTTTTTATGCCATCATATTCATTATTGTTTTGCTATGCATATTAACACCATACATCAAAAAGAAATTTTTTTAATTAAGGAAATATTTTGCGTTTGGAAAATTCGAGAAAACGTGCCCTAACGTACTGGGTTTCGGTTTCTCGTTCGACCAAATAGCCGAATATCCTTTTTAAACTTTCAAAATAAGGTAATATTTCGTATTTAGAAAATTCGAGAAAATCGTGCCCTAACTTACTGAGCTTCGATTCTTCTCGCGTTGATCCTAAATAACCGAACATCCTTTTGAAATTAAAATAAATGAGGTTTAAACAAAAAATAAAGGCAAGCTTACTCTCGAAAATACGATGTGTTGTATCCTAACTTACTGGACGTGACATCTTGTTACTTCGAGATAAGGAAGCATTTTCCATTTTGATTTATTTGAGTAATTTTAAAATAACAATATAAGGAAGGATCGTACTTTTAAAAACTCTTCAAATTTTCAATTTTCGACGCTAAGACACTAATTAATCAACTAGGTACCAATTTTGGGCGTATCGAGGGTGCTAATCCTTCCTCGTGCGTAACCGACTCCCGAACTCATTTTTCTGAATTTCGTAGACCAAAATCGTTGTTTTAATAAAATTAAACCATTTATTAAAAAACAACCACTTTTTGAGGTGACCCGATCACACCTCATCAAAAAAGGATTGGTGGCGACTCCCGTTTTCATTCTTTTTTTAAAATCCAAGTCGACTCCGTTTTCATCCAAAAAATGGTGTCAACACACCCTTGCTCCAAACGGAGGACAAAAATAGAGAGCACAAGAGAAAAGATTGATGATAAGAGAACCTCACCCCTCCCCAAAAATACGCCACACTGCAAATATCACACTTTAAATCCCAATTCAGATGCGCACCAAGAGCAGAACAGCTAAGAGTCACCTGCAAAAAGACCAATCAACACGCATGATGCACCAGCACATCACTAAAGCAATAAGTGACAGACAAATCTCTGAAGCCAGCATCGAAGGGAGGCTTATTACCGCCACCATCAGGAGGACGAGACGTGACGCCTTGGAACCCTGAAGGAGCTCATTATTATGGTCAGCTTGTGGCATTGTGGGTTCACCTGCTGTATCGACATTGAGTCTATATTCTGTCTCCTCAAATGAAACCACAGTATTTCCGTCTTTATCCAACGATGACTGCGGCAGATTGGACTCTTTTGAATTAGCCTTAGCTACCGGGCCGCCAGAATTGAATTTTGCCTTGTCGGGCCCATGTTCCGAGCTTCCCCTCATCTCTTCTGTTGGGCTTATGGGTTTGACGTACAGAGCCCAAAGAGGAACCGCCAAAATCATCAAAGCTGGCCCTGTTGACCTCTTTAACTGCAGCAGAATCCTCCTCTAAGTTAGCCAATATATCAAATTTTAATCACCCTAGATTGCTCCCCTGGTTCTCTCTGACAGAGTTGTCTCCTTTCCATGTTTTTTTTCTGTGACGTACGTTGCACCACCATCCAGTCCACATACTTCTCCTTCTCTACCGGCGACACCGTCCTCGGTTGTTCTGGTTGGTTCTCTGATGGGTTATTGCATTGTGATTCATTCTTAGGAGTAAACGAGCATCCTTCGTTAACATGGCTATATCTCCACAACTAAAGCAAATTATTGGGAGTGATTCATATTCAACCCTTTGAAGGAATCATCAATCTATATCTCCAAAATTAACAGCTTGTTGATATTAATATTAACAACTATACAATCAAATCTATTTTAAGAATTACTATTTATATTTTTTGAATTGTCTCACTTATAAATTTTGTTTTTTTCTTATATAGGGCACCTGACAAGTCGGGTAGTCTAACCCATGCTACTACATTCGATAGGTACAGCTAAAGCATGTTAAAGTTGGAAGTCCACCCATGACAAGGCCGTCAAAAAATCATTCTCAATACTAAACTTGACCAAAAAATAACCATTATCAATACTTATAAGATAAATTAATTGTTGTGGTTTCCATGAATGAATTTGATTGTACAAATCATTTAGACCAATCTTTTTCCCTAACAGCTTCAGGACCACTGTCCTTGCCGTGCTCAATCAAATTATGGATTCTTTCAGAAAACTTGATAGAGGAGACTCCATCAACCATCCCTGTTGAGCAATATCCTCATCATCACCAGCCACACCATTCCCTTTTAAACCTTAACCATTATTCATTAGCCAATTCTTAAAAGACATAGCCCCCTAATGGGATTAAAATCCATAAGGTCACCCAGGTCATGAGGCAATTGTCCCTTCTTTGTAACTCTACCACAATTGTTGGCACCCAAAGAGGAAGAGAGAGGAATGTTCATTGCTAACTATCAGATTTCTTCGTGTAAAGTAAAATCTGCTTAGTTACTCTAACCAACTTTTATTATGCATGATCAAGTTTAGTTTATTAAAATTTTATAAAATCATTTTCATATTTGCATTTTAAGCTTAAATTCATTTAATGAATGATTGGATTATCATAGAAGCAAGAAAACATGAACTATGATGGGCAAAAGAAAACATCTTCTGTTATTAAAAATTTTGAATTTCGGTGTTGTATGAGAAAATTTATTTAACAAGTAAATTAGTAGAATTTATTTAGGCTTTTATGTCGATTTTTACAATATTTAAAGAAATATGTTGATTTTGGAGAGAGAAAAACAGAAAATGGCAAATCAGCATATTCTTGTAGGATACATTTTCTGAAAATGCCTTTCACAAAAAGCGGTTTTTTTTTTGCATCAACTCCTTTTATTAGATAGTTAGATGTTAGTGATTTTTTTTTTGAGTCTCAAGTTTGATTTCTCTCCTAATAACATTTGTATTTTTTATTTCATTATGTTTTAAACTTTGTTTAGTTTTAACTAATGTTTTTAATGCATCAATTCCTTTAGTTAGATAGTTAAAAAATAGTGATTTTATCCTTAAGTCCCAAGTTTGATTCATCTTTTAAGTACATTTATATATATATTTTTATCTCATGTTATTTCACGCCTTCTTTTATTTTTAATTAATGTTTTTAATTAATAAATATATTATTTTCAAATTTTTTATATTTATTTTAATTCATAACTCTTTTATTTATAAAACCAAATTATTATTTCAAATATTTTTAATATAACGATTATTTTATTTTATAAATAATAAAAGTAATTAAAAAGTTAAATTAAAAATAAAAAGTTTGAGAGCAAAATATTTATTAATTAAAAATAAAAAATATAAATATGCTTAGAAGAGAAATTAAATTTAGGACTCAAGGATAAAAATAATATTATCTAATCATCTAACCAACAGTGCTAATACATTAAAAACATTAATTAAAAATTTTAAAAAATAACTAAAAAAATATAAATGTGAATGAGAGAGGAATTGAATTTAGAATGCTAGAACAAAATCGCTAACATCTAATCATCTAACTAAAGAAATGAAATTGATGCAAGTTTCATAGAAAGGGTTTTCAAAAAGTGCATCCTACTTTCAGTTGAAAACACTCATGTTAGGCTTTTTTTTTAATTCTATCTCCAAAATTTTAATGTATTTCTCTAAATATATATATTTTTATCTAATTTGCCCTAACTTTTGAGACTATTTATTTTATTTATATATATGTATTCACTCTAAATAATTCAAGAGAGTGGAAAATATTTACTTCTCTGTCTTGTTTTGGAATACACGATCCGATGGGAAGCAAGATAAGCGAACTAATTGGGTTTTTTTACGTGAATAATATAAAATAAATTAATATATATAAAAATAAGATAACAATAATAATATTTATAAAATAGATAAAATATATAGTAAAATATTGGTGCTGCTTGACCAATCGGTGGCACCATTTTATTTCTAATAAAAAACTTATTTTTTAGGTGTAACTAAATTAATCGACGGCACTCGTATTTTATATGATAAATATAAGTTTTTATCAATATACGAGAAAAAAATAAATACATATATATATTTGAAATATTTACTGTTTACGCTAGAGAGTATTTCCTATTCACTCGTCTTTTCTTGTAGGGAATATTTACTATTCATGCCAGAAAATATTTATTGTTCATCTTCATTCATTTCTTACTTTTGCATCATATTTATTGGTCTTTGTAAACAATTATATATCATTTTTGTTGTTGTTTTTATCACATCATCAAGCTGGTGCTGCTTGACAGCTTGGCTGCACTAGCTTGTCGGCTGACACAGAAGTGATCATTCAATCACAAGTTAGTATTTTTAATATTGAAAAAATTAAAACACGAGTTTTTTCAGCTAATTTTTTTTAAAACTGGTGCAACTAGGTTGTCAGGTGGCACAGCCTGACGGAAGTGACCACGAATTCATGTTTTTAATATCAAGAAAAAATTAAAACACGAGTTTTTTTTAGCTAAATTTTTTTAAAAGTTTGTGGGTGCCGTCGCCAAATAATTTTTATTTTTTACTTTTTTCCCATATACTGAAAAAACTCGTATTAACCATACAAAATACGAGTGCAGCTAATTGATCCGGATGCACCCAAAAAATTTAATTTTTTATTAGAAATAAAGTGGTACCGTCGATTGGTCGGGTGACACTCGTATTTTACTTTGTATTTTGCCTATCCTCACAAATATTATTCCTATTATCCTATTTTCATATATATTGATTTATTTTATATTATTCATGTAAAAACCCAAACTAATTATATATTAGTACTTTTTATATATATACATATATATATAATTAAATTGGTGTTTGTTTCACCAATTCCATATGAATATTTTGGCTTTTATAATGATTCAAAAATTTTAATTATTTATTAAATGATCCATTTTGAACAGTAAACATTGATGTCGTCATTGTCATTGGCGGCATCGGACTAAAGTACAATATAAAACGTTCATGGAATGAAACAATTACCCTTTTTAGATTGGAAAAAAAAGGGATGACGACATTTCTCCTGCGGCACCAATTAAATGCTTTTAAACTTTTGGTCTAATTACATGTTAGGTTTGTCTATTTTTGAAATTAAATTTAAATAGCCCCTAAAAATATAAGAATAACAAAAACAAACCGTATTCAAATTGTTTTAAAAAAATAATAAACTTAAAAAACTATATAAAATTCTTATTTAAATTACCTAAATATATCCCCTAAGAATTTTCCTACAGTTTTAAGTCAAAAATTCTTAAGGGATATGTTTGGGTAATTTAAATAAGAATTTTATATAGTTTTTTTAAGTTTATTGTTTTAAAATAATAATAATAAATTTTGAAAAGAGTTTATTTTTATTATTTTTATATTTTTAAGGGCTATTTAAATTTAATTTTAAAAGGAGATAGACTTAAGTATTTAATTGGTGCCCTCGGGAGGAATGGCGCCACCCTTTTTTTCATCCAATCTAAAAGGTTAATTTTTTTTAGGTCCCTAAACGTTTGATATAATTATACTTCAATCTGGTGCCGCCAATAATATCGACGACATCCATTATTTTTTAAAAAAAATTAGAGGTGATAACGTCAATGGCAAAAGCGTCATCGACGTTTATTTTTCAAAACATATTATTTATGTACATAATTTTCAACGTAAACTATTTTCATAAATAATCAAAAGTTTTGGATTACCTTTATAAAAAAAAGCGGGATATTTTTTTTAGATGTATATTAAAATTAATTTTTTTTCGAAAAATAATCAAATTGGTGTCAACATGCGGTCCAAATCACCGACCAATAAGCAGACAGCCACCTACTAAAGATTTGAAAAGAACAATTATCCTCGTTTATAATAAAACTTTAATAATTCTTTCAAATTCTTTTTAATTAAAGGAAAAAAAAAGTAGAAAAGGAATTATTTAGGTTTTTTTTACAAGGAATTATTTAGGCTTTTTTTTACTTAAATAATATAAAAATAAAATTAATAACTGAAATAGTATGTTCATTAGACTATTTATCAAAATGGTATGATTTTATTAGTGTTGCCTGTTAAATTGACGGCACTAAACTGAGATGTAATTAATGAACCATATCATTTTGATAAATAATCTCATGGGCATGCCATTTCAGTTATTAATTTTATTTTTTGTATTATTTAAGTAAAAAAGTCAATTACTTAAAATAACTTTGATGAATTTGTTAATAATTTTGATAACTTTGGATGTTATAAATTAAATTACACAAATTATAAATTTCAAAATAATTAAAAAAAAGTTATACTCGAAATCTCTAAAACCGAAATTAACATAAGAAAAAAACCCTCGATTAATTAACCCATTGCACTTGGTTATGTCAAACTCCATAAATATATTGCATTTACTTATCACAAACAAAGGCATGGATTATTTATATTTTAAAATTTTCTAAAATTTTAAATTTCTTCTTCCAAATACATACATATTATAATATAATAACGTAAGAAAAATGTTTTTTAACCTTACTTATAAAAAAAATAGTTAATTACATTATTTAATATATTATGTTCTTGTCGTAGCTTCAAATAAATTAAAATTTTGATTAATCATAGCAGGCATTAAGACAATTTATCAAGGATTGCGTGTATCCATCTCCATTATCGGACTGTCATTTAAAACATTTCCTAATGTTTTATTATAAAATATAAAACGTTTTGGTGGGGAAACAAAATCAACTACGGTAACCAACTTGTTTTTTTTCTATATAAAAATAATACTAAAAAAATATATGGGAAACAGATTATTTATATAGTGAATATCGGGCACCACCATATCTTTTTTTCAACTACTATGCTATCATATATTTTTTTAAATAATTTTAATTAGTGTTGTATGATACAATAGCAACATTAAACTAAAATGTGATAAATCAAAATATTTAGGTATTTGATACAAACCTTTTTCTTTTAGATTGATTGTTGTTTTAGGGGATTATTGCTTCATAAACCCTTCATTGCCTTTTTTTTTTTAAGATACTTTCATTTTGTGGGGAATTCCAATATAGAACATATGACATTTAAACTATATATTTTAGCTTTTAATGTATATATGCTCACCCTTTGCACGAGATTAATTACTTTTGGGTTAGATATAGATTAATTACTTTTGGGTTAGATATAGAGTAAAATTTTAAAAGTTAAAATATGCTTAATGTTATTATATTCTTCGTGTATCTAAAATTTAGTTTCTATACTTTTATTTTCAAGAGTTTAGTAACTTTATTTTTTGAATTGAAAATTTTAGGTAAATTTGTTTACACCATTACAATTCTTTTGTTGAATTTGCTGGTGTAATATTTTGAAATTAAAAAAAATATACTCTCTAGTTATTCATATAATAAAAAGGTGACATTGTAATGAATCTGAATTTAATAGAGAATTTTAAGGGTGCTAATATTTCTTAAAAATTCATTTCAATATTTTAAAAAAAATTATTTAATTTAACTAATGAAAATTATAAGAGTTGAAATATCAAATTATGTCAAAATTAAACTTTTATTTCAAAAATAAAATATAGAGATTGAATTTTAAATTTGAGCCAAATATACGAATCAAAACTAAAAATTAACCATTATTATATAATCTCAAAATAAGAGAGGGATTAAAACTAAAATTTAGCCACCATCTATTTGTGTAAAAAAAATGAAGAAGAACAAGTTTGAGGTAATGAGAGGGACTAAAGTGGTAATTTTAAAAAAATACAAGTATCTTAAAAATAATAATAAACAAAGAAGGGTTTATGAAACAATTATTCGCTACCACACTCTTAGATAGAGCCCTTAACTTTTTTTTGTTTTTTGCAACAACCAATCTAAAAGGAAAAGTTTCATATTAGACCCATGAATGTTTTGATTTATAATACTTCAATCCGATGTGACCACTGTGTTTGACCGATGTCGTCACTGTGTCTGACGACAATAATAAAAAAATTACTTTTTAAAAAACCATAGATTACGTGATGATTAGGGAAAAAATTAAGGTGATACTACCAACCAGTTCAACCATAATTATAAAAAACATCTCATTTTCATAATTATTCAGTTTCTCATCGTTTTCGTAAACATCTCATGATGACTGGGGAAAGATAAAATTACTTGCAGAAGATGCGGTTAAGCAAATTACTATTCTTTGGAGTTCTTTTTCCCCCTCGTAGTAGACTTCACAAAATAATATACTACAAAAATAAACATCTCAAACTAATTATGACATCATGAAATATAGGAATATGATAGATATAATAACGGCTAGGCAATGCTATATAAAGAAAGCAAAATGTAACTCACCCCCATGCTCACAACCAGCTCAGGAAAATGAAGTTCCTTCAGTATTCTGTGCTTCCATTTCTTTTAGTTGTAGTGATTTTGTCATTGAGTGGGGCAACTTTAGCTCATTCTCATGGGGATTTCCTTCTTTGCCTTTCTCTTCATTTAGCAAATTCTTCTACCATTTCTAAGGTTATTTACATGCGAAATAATCCCTCATATTCATCTGTTTTGAATGCTTCTATTCAAAATACCAGGTTCTCCACACCAGCTACCCCTAAACCCTTGGCCATTATTACACCACTCAAAACATCCCATATCCAATCAACAATTTACTGTTCCAAAAAACATGGGTTGCAGCTTAGGATTCGAAGTGGCGGTCATGATTTCGAGGGTCTTTCTTATGTTTCTGAAGTTCCATTTGTCATCCTTGATCTGCTCAACTTTCGAGCAGTTAAAGTTGACACAAAGAATAAAGTTGCCTGGGTTCAATCTGGTGCAACTCTAGGTGAATTGTATTACGGAATTGCTGCAAAGACCAAAACACTCGCCTTCCCTGCTGGTATTTGCCCCACTGTGGGCATTGGTGGGCATTTTAGTGGGGGCGGATATGGCATATTGATCCGCAAGTACGGTCTTGCTGCTGATCATATAATTGATGCTCAATTGATTGATGCTAATGGAAGGATTCTTAATAGAAAATCCATGGGCGAAGATTTGTTTTGGGCCATCCGAGGCGGAGGAGGAAATACCTTTGGGATTGTTCTTGCTTGGAAAATAAAGTTAGTCCCCGTTCCAGCCGTTGTAACTGTGTTTACAGTCAACAAGAACTTGGAACAAAATGTAACCAAAATTCTCCATCGATGGCAATACATAGCTCACAAGCTTCCCGATGATTTATATGTGGATGTAGGGATAACGAAGGTGAGTTCCAGTCAAGCAGGGAAGAAAACAGTTCAAGTTGCTTTCATAGCTTTGTTTCTTGGTGGGGTTGATGAGCTGATTCCATTGGTCCAAGAAAGGTTTCCAGAGCTGGGACTAGCCAAAGAGAATTGCAGCGAAATGAGTTGGGCTGAATCCGTTCTTTACTTTGGTAGAGCTCCAAGAAAATCTCTGGATATTTTGCTTGACAAAAATGGTATTCCAAGAACAATTTTCAAAGCCAAATCAGACTACGTCAAGGAACCCATCCCCGAAAGTGGAATCGAGGGATTCTTGTCCATGTTTCTTGAGAAAGAAGCTGACTTCGCTGCAATGTTAATGGTGCCTTTCGGAGGAAAAATGGAAGAGATCCCAGAAAATGAACTACCTTACCCGCATAGAGCAGGCAACTTGTTTCAAGCCTCTTACATTGTGGGATGGAGAAAAGAAGAAAATGCAGAATCTGGAAAATACATAAGTTGGATCCGAAGATTTTACAGTTATATGGCGACTTATGTTTCAAAATCTCCAAGAGAAGCATATTTTAATTATAGGGATTTGGATATTGGATCTAATAACATCAGTGGCTATACAAGTTACCAACAAGCTAGTATTTGGGGTTTTAAATATTTCAAGAATAATTTCAAAAGATTGGTACAGGTAAAGACCACGGTTGATCCAATGAATTTCTTCAGAAATGAACAAAGTATCCCTCCTCTTTCATCTCCATGAAAGAAGAAAGGTTACTGGGGCTGAAGACTTTACAGCTTTTGGTTAAACATGAATAAAGATATCCGTTGAAAGTGGTATTATATTGCAAAGTGAAGAGGTCCTCTGTCACTCATCACTAACAAATCTTTGTCACCATATCTATCCTGAGGAATAATTTAATGCAAAATCTACTAATTATATCACAATTTTACCTTTGTTTTTTACAACAAATATTTCATACTTTTTTGTTTCATCATATAATATTTTTTGGCTTAAACTTTACCATAACAATCATCTTCAAACCAGAATTTTGTTTATATATAAATATGAGATAGAGTATTTTTTTAAGTAGTAGATAAGTTTTGATTTAATGTTCAATTATATATATGAATTTTAATTTGATACAATTATACGTACGTGAAACTCTAATTGTGGTTTAAAATTCAAATATATATTGGATAAATACATCAATTTATTTTTATATTGGATAAATATTATTATTTATGTATACAATATATAAACATAAAATAATATTATATCAATAATTATATTAATAAATTATAAGAATTGGATCAAATCAAAATTTTATGTATGAATTACACAAAATTAAAATTTATGTATATAATTACACATTCATATATAATTTTTAAATTTATCTCATAAATTTATCACCAATTTAATATATATCTTTAAAATTGAGATACAACACATTTATTGAATTAATAGTGTATTAATGCACCACAATGCAAATAAACAAGCGATTAAAACTTTATCTTAATAGCTTTAAGAGTTTAGGTTTATAAAATAATAATATTTTCATCCTCAAATTGTAATGTACTAAAAACATATATAGTGTTTCAACCTATATTATATAGACATATTTTTCACAAGTTAACTTATAATCATTTTATCATATTTTATTATATGACTCAGTAATAAATTAATTTTAATTGATAACTTTTAATTATTTACATCATTTATTTTGAAAAAAGAGAAGGAAAATTTTTTGTTTATTAAAAAAAAAGCTCACTTTTTATAAAAAATTTTATTCATATTTCTAATTTCAATTTAAAATTTATATTAATTATTCTTTAATAATAAATAAGTATTTTTCTTACTTAAATAACAAAATGAGTAATAAAAGTATACTTGAAGTGGTTTAGTGAGAAACAAATTTAACAATACAAAGCATGTGGGTCCTGTGAACCCCCAGCAGATCTATTCATTCCTTTTAAATAGTTGATTGAATTAAAGTTAGAATGATAAAAAGTAAACATTTAAAGATTAAAATATATTTTAATTTTTATATATTTTTTATTTTTAAAATTTAATTATTTTATTTTATTTTAAAAAATTTAGTTACGTTGATACATAACATCAACAGTAATTGATGAAGCAAAGGTGAAGAAGATAATAAAAATCGGGAATTGGAAGTCCTGTCTTCAGAGAGGGTTTTTAGAATTTTATTATATAGGGAAGTTATTCATTGAGTTATTATATATTTTATTATAAATATATAACAATTTATCTCTTACTTTGTAAAGAAGAGTTATAAAGCGGCTCTTTTGAGACAAATTTATACGCATAGAATATGATATTAAATTAAACGAATTGTTAGGATATCGAAGGTCGCAATTTTAAATCAAGCGAACCATAAAAATAACAGTCGTGATACCAAATCAAGCGAATCATAAAAATGATAGTCGCAATGTTAAATCAAGTGAACTGGTGAAATATTGAAGATCGCGATCTTAAATAATATTGAAGATCGCGATCTTAAATCAAGTGAACCATAAAAATGTCATTTATGATGTTAAATCAAGCGAACTATTAAAAAATCAAATGTCGTAATCTTAAATCAAGTGAATCGATATTAAATCAAGCGAATTATAAAAATAAAAATTGTGATGTTAAATCAAGCGAATTGTCAGAATATAAAAAATCGCCATTTTAAAATTCGAGATGAAAAATAATTATTTTGTTTGAGAGAATATATAAAAGCCAAAAGTTTTGAGTATGAAAACCCATTCCCCAATAGTTAGATGCAGAAGTAGAGTTGCTATACCATACACAACCGTAAAGAACAAAGAATAGACAAATTAGATTATTAAAACTTTGTAGCAACAGATTAAAAATATTAAATATTTATTGATAGCTTAATTTTCATTCAATCATAAGGATGGTATAACTGCTAAGTAGGACTGCATTCATATTCTGTTGATTATTTCACTAATTATTGTAATTTTATTGATTTCTTTATTGTCATTAACATGGTGTTATTTTAAAATGTAGCAAAATATTAAGATAAATATTAAAATTATATATGAATTTTAATTCGGTGTAATTATACATATCAAATTTGAATTGTGATTCATATATATATAAATAAAATTTTCATTTGATTTAATTTTTACAAATCACTAACATCATTAAATTAGTATTATTTTAGGTTTATGTAAATATATACAAATAATTATATTAATCGAATATGAAAACAAATGATTTATTCATTTCTTTAAATGTGTAAAATTGAATCAATATCAAAATTTTATGTATATATATGAATCAAAATTTGAATTTAATATGTATAATTACATCTAATCAAAATTCATATATTAAATTACATAATAAATTAAAATTCATAAATAAATAATTTTATGGGTATGTTAAAGAATTACCGGACTACTGTTGAGTGTGAACCCATCAAGTGTTGTAGGCATACAAAGTCCAGCATGATGAGATTCAGGTGGGCCTAGCAACCATCAACCATTCTCAGTTAGCCTCCTTAGATTTGCATACTTCCTATTTAAAATAATTCTTGGGTCGGGTCGGTCAGTCTGAAAATAAGTTTAAACAAAAAAGTAAGGTTTGTTTAAAAAACGAGCCATTAATCCAGTATGAATTATTAACAAAATAAAAAATCTGTTATTTTTTTTGCTCTTTTTTAACATTTTATTGTTATTTTCATGTTGTTTTTTCATTGTGTTTTGCTATAATTTTACTATTATATTACTACTATTTTATTATTTTTTAGATATTGTATAACTCTTATTTTATTATTAATTTTGCTACTGTTTAGAGGCATTTGCTTGTTAAGTTATACCTATCTTAGTATTATTTAAGTATAAATAATTTTTAAATTTATTTTTAATTTGTTGAGAAATATTTATTTTAATATTTTTATTATTTTTGATGTATTATATTTTTAATTTTTTTATATAAAAAAACAACATAAAAATTAATTTGGGTGGGCTAAGTCTAGGCTTTAGTTTGTTTAATTAGGCTGATATTGAACAAAATTTTAAACCTATTTTTCGAATTGAGCAAAGTCTATCAAACAAATCTAAAATTTTGGCCCAAACCTAGCCCGACCCATGAACAAGTCCATTCATGTTTCATCTCGTATCAAGTTGGGTCATTAGCACTAAGAGCGAAATTTTTAGGGATTGAAATTAAATCATGTATTTTTGTAAGAGTTAAAATATAATTTTATCATTTTATTACTTTATATCTTTATAATTTTTAAATGACTAAAATAAAACTCTCATTTTGAAGGTTAAAATGTAATTTTAACATCTACTATAAGGTTTATACATTTTAAGGTGCCGAAAGTATAACTTTTCATTATAGAGGGCCAGAGCTCCTGGTACCGCCCCTGGCACCACCCTATAACTGTGGGATTTGCCACTGAGTATACAGCATCAGCAAAGACTAAGGCTAGCTATGAGATTGCGTCGATGAAAAAGTGACTAGTTTCTTTGAGTGAGGTATGGTAAACCTTTTTAGCCTACTCCATGTAGAAAGATGAAACCTTTTTGGGATTCTATTCGTTGCAATCATCCATGGTGGCAGTTTCTTTGAAATTATTGATTTAAGAGTTGGGGAAGTTTCGCCAATGGTATGTTGCTGCTTGGCCCTCTTCTCATTTAGTTGTCATATTATCTTTCATAAAATACAACGGACAAGGTGTTTAGTATAGCAATAAAGTATATAAAATTGTTGCTTTTTTCTTTATTTGCCAAACAACAAAAGGGTGTGCAGAACTTCACATGAACATGGTGAATTAGGCGGAACTATGTACAAGTGAACTAAATAAGAAAAAAAATATAGGTTTTTTTCCCTTTGTATGCATGGCACCAATATACCATCAAATAACAATAAATGATGTCAAAAGAGTCAGCTTTAGGTCTCGAACTGTTGGCCGTGAAGAAGACTTTCAGGGCAAAGTGGCAGTACCTTCCTCTACACCAATGTCTTTCACACCAGAGATTAAAGATGAAGATAGATCATCCTCCACCCTATCATGTTCGTCCTCAAGGAAAGAGCCCTTCTGTCGCAATTCCTTTATCTTGAAAAATTCATCATAGTGTGATTTTCGTTGCTCCTTAAAGTTCCTACCACTTTGATCTGTTTCAGAATCTGAAAAAAGTAGAACATACTAAAAACCATCAACCAAAGATTGAACACAAGATAATAAATCGTAAGCTAGTGATGACCTGGATGTTGAAAAGACAAATTAAAAGGGGTGTTGAAAAGTCAAAAAAATGGGAGGTGCAAGTGGCACCGAAAGAAAAAAATGGTAGGCAAGTTGTTTAAAGTTGAATGGGATAATTGCAATTTTGGTCCCTAATTTTTTAGGCCATTTGCAAGTTAGTCCCTGAACCTCAACTATAAATAGGCCTAACCATTTCTCATTTACACCATCCCAACCAATCTTTCTCTCTTAGTTTTCTTTCTTCTCCCATTTGAGAATTCTCAAGGAATTCTATTTGTTTGTAATATTTTGAAGATAGTAAAGTTATCATCTGGTGTTAGTGCCCGAGGACGTAGGTATAATTTACCGAACCTCGTTAAAACTCTTGTGTTCTTTCTTGTCCTATTTTTCTTTCAATATTTGAGGGTATAATAGTAGTATTTAATTGTGCTATTAAATTACTATAGAAGGGATATTCTGACTAAGGAAAGACTTGGTATTTAAGAGATCCATGTGATCCACCTCTCTTCCCTGGGAATTGAACTTTGTGTGATTTTTTAGTACAATAATTTACACGCTTCCGACCCTATTGGAACAACAAGTGGTATCAGAGCCGAAGGTTAATCGTAGTATGCTCTGTGGTTGCAGTTTAAACTGATCTTCCACATCAGAAAAGATTTCCTTAGGTATATTGAAAGATTATGGAGAAAACGGTCGGTGTAGGAGCTTCAACATCGTCCATGTGGACAAGACCAACAATTGCAAATGCAAGATTGGCCGTGGAGATCTTTGATGGCACGGGCCATTTTGGTATGTGGCAAAGTGAGGTTCTAGATGCCCTTTTTTCAGCAGGGTCTATACATTGCCATTGATGAAGAGAAACCAGATGATGTACAGGAGAAAGATTGGAAGGCGATCAATCGGTTGGCATGTGGCACAATTCGATCATGCCTTTCTCGAGAGCAGAGGTATGCTTTTTCAAAGAAGACTTCTGCAAATAAGTTGTGGGTGGCACTTGAAAATTTTTTGAAGAAAAACATTCAAAATAAGCTCCACTTGAAGAAAAGACTGTTTCGCTTCACATACGTCCCAAGTACCACAATGAACGATCACATCACCAAATTTAATCAGTTAGTCACTGATTTGCTGAATATGGATGAGACATTCAAAGATGAAGATTTGGCTTTGATGCTGTTGGGGTCACTTCCTGAGGAGTTTGAGTTCCTAGAAACTACTCTACTTCATGGCAGGAGTGATATATATCTGAGCGAAGTCTATGCGGCCTTATACAGTTATGAACAGAGAAAGAAGGACAAACAGAAAAACTCAATCAGAGATACAGAAGCTTTAGTAGTCCGAGGTCGTTCATACACTCGGAAGAAAACTCAAAAGAGGAGATCAAAGTCAAAGTCCAGACTCGGGAAAGATGAATGTGCTTTTTGTCATGAGAAAGGCCACTGGAAGAAAAATTGTCCAAAGCTGAAGAATAAGGGAAAAGCTGCTGTAGATGCTTGTGTTGCTAAGCATGATACTAGTGACTCTGAACTATCACTGGTTGCATCATCATCGTCGTTCCATTCAGATGAGTGGATATTGGATTCGGGTTTTACCTATCATATGTCCCCTAACCGGGAGTGGTTCTCTGATTTAGTAGAACTAAATGGAGGAGTTGTTTATATGGGCAATGACAATGCCTGTAAAACTGTTGGGATAGGTTCAATCCAATTAAAGAATCAAGATGGATCAACCAGAGTTCTGACTGATGTTCGGTACGTACCCAGTTTGAAGAAAAATCTCATCTCATTGGGAGCCTTGGAATCCAATGGTTCAGTTGTTACTATAAGAGATGGGATTTTGAAAGTGACATCTGGCGCACTTGTGATATTGAAGGGCATCAGGAAAAATAACTTGTATTACTACCAAGGTAGTACAGTTATTGGAGCAGTCGCTACAGCTTCCGGTAACAAAGAATTGGACTCAATGCAGTTGTTGCATATGAAGTTGGGACATGCCAGCGAAAAATCCTTGCAAATTCTGGCAAAGCAAGGATTGTTGAAAGGTGCAAAGGCTTACAAATTAAAATTTTGTGAGCATTGTGTTCTGGGAAAGCAAAAGAGAGTGAAATTCGGTACTGCTATCCATAATACAAAAGGTATTTTGGAATATGTTCACTCAGATGTGTGGGGGCCTTCCAAGACACCTTCATTGGGAGGAAAACACTACTTTGTTACTTTTGTTGATGACTTTTCCAGAAGAGTTTGGGTGTATACCATGAGAACTAAGGATGAAATGCTTAGAGTTTTTCTTAAATGGAAAACTATGATCGAAAACCAGACTGGCAAGAAAATCAAGCGGCTTAGGACGGACAATGGAGGGGAATATAAAAGTGATCCGTTCTTCAATGTGTGCCAAGAGTATGGTATTGTTCGACACTTCACAGTTAGGGATACACCACAGCAGAATGGATTGACAGAGCGTATGAATCGAACATTGCTGGAGAAAGTTCGATGTATGTTGTCCAATGCTAGGTTGGGCAAGCAATTTTAGGCTGAGGCTGTGACATACGCTGGCCATCTTGTTAATCATTTGCCATCATCTGCATTAGAAAGAAAAACTCCTATGGAGGTATGGTCTGGAAAACCGGCTACAGATTATGATTCCTTACATGTGTTTGGATCCACTGCATATTACCATGTGAAGGAGTCAAAGTTAGATCCGAGGGCAAAGAAAGCTCTCTTTATGGGAATCACTTCTGGAGTGAAGGGATTTCGACTTTGGTGCTTAAGCACAAAGAAAATGATCTGTAGCAGAGATGTTACCTTTGATGAATCTGCCACATTGAAAAAGGTAGCAGATAAAGATATTCAGACGAGCAATACTCCACAGCAGGTGGAGTGTACTCCAAAACAGGTGGAGTTTGAGCAGATGGGGATTTGCCCAGTTAATAAGTCTAATTCTCCAGCCACAATGGAGGAATTAGAGGTTGAAGAGGTTCTGACCCAAGAACCACTAAGTACACCAGAACCAGTTGCAGTTGCAAGGCCATGGAGAGAAATTCGTAAACCTGCTCGATTTACTGATGTGGTGGCCTACGCCCTTCCCGTTGTTGATGATATTCCTATCACTTATCAAGAAGCAATGCAAAGCTTAGAAAGTGATAAATGGAAAAGCGCCATGGATGAAGAAATGCAGTCTCTGCTGAAGAACAATACTTGGGAATTGGCACAATTACCGAAAGGTAAAAGGGCAATCGGATGCAAGTGGGTATTCGCAAAGAAAGATGGATCTCCTAGCAAGAAGGATATTCGCTACAAGGCAAGATTGGTAGCTAAAGGCTACGCTCAGAAGGAGGGAATTGACTACAATGATGTATTTTTCCCTGTTGTGAAGCATTTCTCCATTAGAATTTTGTTGGCCTTGGTAGCACAGTTGAATTTGGAACTAGCTCAACTTGATGTTAAGACGGCTTTCTTGCATGGTAAGTTAGAAGAGGAGATCTATATGACTCATCCCGAAGGATACACAGATGCTGGTGGTAGAAATTGGGTTTGTAAGCTGAACAAATCGCTATATGGATTGAAGCAATCCCCGAGGCAGTGGTACAAGCGATTTGATAGCTTTATGAGAAGGCAGAAGTACACAAGAAGCAAATATGACAATTGTGTGTATTTGCAGAAGCTGCATGACGGATCTTTCATTTATCTACTCTTGTATGTTGATGATATGTTAATCGCTTCGAAGAGCCAAAAAGAGATAGATAAGCTGAAGGCTCAGTTGAATCAAGAGTTCGAGATGAAAGATCTAGGTGAGGCCAAGAAGATTCTCGGCATGGAGATAAGTAGAGATAGACAGAGAGGCAAGCTTTGTTTGAATCAGATGCAATATCTGAAAAAGGTATTACAATGTTTTGGTGTAAATGAAAACACAAAACATGTAAGTACCCCACTTGCTTCTCATTTGAAACTTAGTGCTCAATTATCTCCGAAAACTGAAGAAGAAAGAGAATATATGGCAAAAGTCCCATATGCTAATGCAGTTGGGAGTTTGATGTATGCGATGGTGTGTACGAGGCCTGACATTTCACAAGCTGTTGGAGTTGTGAGCAGGTATATGCATGATCTTGGAAAAGGACATTGGCAAGCTGTGAAATGGATTCTACGGTATCTTCGAAAAACCGTAGATGTTGGTTTAATTTTTGAACAGGATGAAGCACTTGGTCAGTTTGTAGTTGGATATGTTGATTCCGACTTTGCTGGTGATTTAGATAAACGTCGTTCAACTACGGGGTATCTGTTTACTCTTGCAAAAGCCCCAGTGAGTTAGAAGTCTACCTTACAGTCTACAGTAGCTGTGTCTACTACAGAGGCAGAATATATGGCAGTTACAGAAGCTGTTAAGGAGGCTATTTGGCTTAATGGATTGTTGAAAGACTTAGGAGTTGTTCAAAGTCACATAAGTTTATATTGTGACAGTCAGAGCGCTATTCATTTAGCGAAAAATCAAGTCTATCATTCAAGAACCAAGCATATCGACGTAAGATATCACTTTGTGCGGGAAGTCTTTGAAAAAGGAAAAATTCTACTTCAGAAGATTCCGACAGCAGATAATCCCGCAGATATGATGACCAAGGTGGTAACAACAATCAAGTTTAATCATTGTTTGAACTTGATTAACATCCTGAGAATTTGAGCACCTTTAGGTGTATGGTGCTCGAGAGCGCATTTGGAGGCACTACAAAAGATAGCTTTATCGAATTTGGGGAGTTGAAGGAAGTATGTGAAGATGTGATTATCCTAATCAATTCTTCAAGGTGGAGATTGTTGAAAAGACAAATTAAAAGGGGTGTTGAAAAGTCAAAAAAATGGGAGGTGCAAGTGGCACCGAAAGAAAAAAATGGTAGGCAAGTTGTTTAAAGTTGAATGGGATAATTGCAATTTTGGTCCCTAATTTTTTAGGCCATTTGCAAGTTAGTCCCTGAACCTCAACTATAAATAGGCCTAACCATTTCTCATTTACACCATCCCAACCAATCTTTCTCTCTTAGTTTTCTTTCTTCTCCCATTTGAGAATTCTCAAGGAATTCTATTTGTTTGTAATATTTTGAAGATAGTAAAGTTATCATCTGGTGTTAGTGCCCGAGGACGTAGGTATAATTTACCGAACCTCGTTAAAACTCTTGTGTTCTTTCTTGTCCTATTTTTCTTTCAATATTTGAGGGTATAATAGTAGTATTTAATTGTGCTATTAAATTACTATAGAAGGGATATTCTGACTAAGGAAAGACTTGGTATTTAAGAGATCCATGTGATCCACCTCTCTTCCCTGGGAATTGAACTTTGTGTGATTTTTTAGTACAATAATTTACACGCTTCCGACCCTATTGGAACAACACTGGAAGACTTAAGATTTGGATGGTGGAGTAGTGAAAGGTGTTCGTATCTTCATAACCTTTTTGGACCTCTGTGTATCGTGGAAAAGTCATCTAGTTCTGTTTGCTTTCTCAGTAAGTGAACAAGCATTAGAGAATACAATGAGAATCATACGGATGACTCGAGCCAAGAGAAAATGGCACAAGAAAATAATGAAAACTTCCAAGCTATAAGTGAAAGCAAAAGTTTAGAAGCTATAACCCTTGAAATGATAATGTTCCACATCATGAATCTTTCCAGACACATCCCACCATTCCTCCAAAAAGATGAAAAAGGTCCATGAGATGATAAATGCCACTAGGAAAAACAAGGGCTTTACCCATCACAAGGTTGTCTGCTAGAGCAAGCCTCATATCATTTAGACTGAAAACAATCACTTTTAATCTTTTGAAAAATGAAGTTGTCATCAAATATGTTAACCAACTTAAAGAAAAGTGAAACATTTCTCAATATGCCATGAAAAAAAAGGACAACTTAAAAGCACAGATAGTAAGAAAACCTTCTTCGTGAGCCACAGCATTAGCGTCATCACCCGAAGATGTCCAGCCAGCTGAGCACCCAGTTGTTTTTCTACTAGGGGAAGCCACATCCTTCAAAGCAGGGCATAATTTTTTTGCATCCATATCATCGATACAATCATTGAAAACATGTCTTACAGGAGACAAAGACACTACAAACCAATATCAGATTTTATCGTGAGAAAAGCTATTCAATCTTTTATTTTTTTTAAACAGCACTCAACAAATGTATACGTAACTTGAAAACAAAACTAGAGCAACTTTCTTTAATATCCAACATGTATTTAAACTTAAAATAATAGATTTCTTCAGAAGGGTTTATGAGTATACCATCATCATCATCAATCATAGGGTGGTACGGCGTCTTGGGTTCAGTTATTTTCTGCCTTACAGGTTTATTTGCTTCAATTTCCTTAAGTTTTTCCTCATTCCATCTTACACGCCTAATGCTACCCCTAAAAACAATTATTAGATCCCAGGCACAACTAGAAACTATAGAAAAGTATATATCTTTCTTCAGCAAAAAACCAGTATTAAAATGAATGTGTAAGTAGGAAAATGAAAAAAGATTATGCAAAATGGGAATTTTATACGAAAATAGCTAATATTTAACCATTTGAGTCAAGAAACTCAAACTCCAGCCATAGCCTAATCAAGGCTGTGATAAGATGCCAATATTTAGATGAGTTGACCATATCCTTCCACATTAAAGCGTCATATCCCCATAATGCATTGTCACTCGACAGCACACACACACACACACACACACACACATATATAATGGGTACATTTTCAGTTATCCCTTTTTATTATAGAGTAATAGTCTCATGTACTGTTGCATCAAACCATTAACTGATACATTTAGGCGCCTTTCTAAAATAGAGATACCATACGAATATATTAAGTAATTTGAAAATCCATTCTGTGTTAAATCAAACAATCTGCACGATCAACATGCTAAATAAACCAACATCTAAAGCTGCTAAGGTGAACTCTAAAGAGGGAAAACACAAGCGAACAACTGCAGCTAAAGACATTGAGATTATTGAGCAATGAAAGAAAATGCATCAAATATAGCAATAACTTCGCATTACACGGTATCAAGAACAATGATAAAAACAATTTCAAGTTAACCACCAATCAACTCTACATCCCATCCATCTCCTTCTAGAAGAAAAAGGAAATAGAAAGGAAAGAATATGGGAAGATATTACAATTACTTCATCCGGAAATTTCTTGAGTGCCAAAAGCAAGCTTCAAACGAACCTAATCCACTGAAACATTATAATAATCACTTATCAAAACCTCAATGTCTGAAAAATGAATCATGTAAACTATTATACAAATATCAAATACAAAGTGGTAGATTTATCCATGAGCTTGTCGTAGCTATTATTTATGTAAAGCATAAAACTGGAAGGAAAGAAACAAACTGAAAGGAAAACAATGTCTGGACTTGATAAAAATACAAATCGAGAAATTAGGTATTATGGAAAAGTAGAGGATATAACACCAAATTCTCTCAAAAGCATAACTAGATCAACTCCAAGGGAAAACGATGTCAAACCTAATAAAGAAATGCTAATAGCATCTATGAGAGGAAGAAATTACAGGGAATCATGCCAAAATAAACTAAAAACAAAATCCCCACAAGGGCTTCAACATTAGAATTGTAGGCGGGGATCTCATTATCCCAAGGCTACAAGGCTATATACATCGACAACTTGAACTAGCTTTGTTGAGTTGCAAGGACTCTCATTTCCCGATTGTACACCAGGTTAATGCATTTGAGGTTTACTGTTCTTAAAATAAAACAAGGAGAGGCATAATATATCTACATTCAAAATAAAAAATTGATCATGATCCAATTAACTATTCTAAACGAAATAATGATTACAATTATATGCAAGTAATTCAACCAAGAACCATAAGGAGAAGGAAGCAGGGTGAAACCCAGAACTAGAAAAAGTACCCAATAATCCATTGAATGAAATGTATAGAAGGAGAATGCATGGAGAAATACAATTTAAAAGAAAAGTTCGATACGATCAAATTATCAATCCCAAAAAAAGAAAAAACATTGTTGTTCGTTTTATTGAATGAAATTGAAGTAGAGGAAATGAAAAAGAAAATGGCGAGAGAAAATTGTACCTTTAGATTGATCCTCTTGGCTATCGTAGTTGTATGAAAATGTTATTTTGAGGCTTTTATTATTTCTAACTTTTAGTTAAATCCGGATGCAATGGAGTTACCGCCACCTTCGGTCTATTTCACTTTTACTTTCACGTCAGCTCTCGTACATCTTGCCACCTCAAATCAACTTATTATTAAATCATGATACAGAAAAACAAAATAAATATTTTTAAACTTAAAATGTTTTGTACACCGCGGGATCAACAAAATTCCTCTACCCCTTTCGTCTGTTAACCCTCCTCACATGGCTTAACAGTCAACCTACCATTTCTTTCAATATGAGGGAGGAAATTAACTCTTCACTTGATTAGGGGTGGAAGAGAATCAAGATTTTCAGTTTATTTCAGATTTCTTCTTACCCCCCAAAAAACACTTCTACAACATGAACTCTGATGGGTCAAAGAAGATCAATAGATTTTTCAGAATTCATTCCCTTTAATTTGGCAATTCATTTTTCTCTATTTTTCATCACTGTTGTTTAATTTCAGACCAAATTTGAAAAACTTAATCATCAATGTTTTTTTTTTCTTTGTTAGCAAGCTTAATGTGAAATTGAGCTTTATATTTTTCGTAGATTTTTGTCATTTATTCATCGATATTTATTTTTTTTTTCAATTTTTTGTGATTTCCATTGAAGTTTACCAATTTTATTTTGAATTTCAATTATGACTTTTTTTTTGGGTGTTTTGGCTATTTAAATAGTTGAAGCTGAAAACTTATTTATTAATATATTGTACTTTACTATTTTATATTTATTGTTTAATAGAAATTGAATAGTGATAGTATATTAGCAAGTTTTGAAAACTTCTGCATATTAAAAAAAAATGTATAAATTTTGTACTAAATAATGAGAGCACTAATCTCACCTAACTAGAGAAAGGTAAAATTCGAGCTTCATCCCTCTCAAAAGTCAATGCACTAATCACAATAGAATTGTGTTTACAGCCTAAATTGTGCAAACAATCAAACATTTTCATTCAGCATTCCAAGTATTGACAATTGTTGAATTCAACAAAATGCATGGGAAGAATGACATGATTCTACTCATCATGTATGTAAATAAAGACACAAGTTGCTTATATTTATTTATGGCCTGGGGAGATCAGAAATAATTAGAAACTTGAGTTTTTCATTTTCACTCTCGAGTCAACATTACTGCTCTAGGGAAGATTTACTGTGGAGACTGAGAAAAAGTGTTCGACGCATATGCAATGGAAGCCTGGAGTTCATATGAACTGAACATCAGGTTATTCTAAGACCTGTGCTTCTTTCTGCTCTCCTGTTGTTTGGGTTTTTTGTTTTTTACGTCTTTTGCTTATTGTCCCTTCCTACAATATAATATTTTTCTCAAACGAATTCAGATTTAATTGAGTTAATTCAAGTGAACTTTTTTTTTAATATACATGATATTTAAGCTCAACATATTCAACAATTACGTTATTCTTGCGGATCCAATTAAAAGATCATATTGCTTGGCATGATTTACAAGGATAACGAAATTCATGTCATGAATACTGGATAAAATGTCTTCAAATACATTATTATTATTCCAGCTGAAAAGCAGCTATAGACAAAAGAAACTGTTACTGATAATGCATAGGCACAAATGACTTTATACACCTGACATAGTGAACAGTCAACTATAAATGCTATCTTATCATGGCAAAAATCCACCTATGCATGCTTATTACATTTCATGAACATTTAAACATGCTTTTTCAATACATTAAACTGATTTTTTTTTAAAAATATCATAGTTTTGGTTCCAGGAAAGAAAGATTCTGCTTCCAGATCTAAGTGGGCACTTCTTTTTTTTTCTTTTTTATGTTCTTTCTTTCGCAGAACCAATACATTCCTGCAAAAAAAAAAAAAGCTTAGCATATGGAACAACATAAACAGAATTGAGATCAGTTGTGCAGTGGGTTTGGTCCTCCAGGGACAACTTTGTGCGAGACATCGTGAGCCGCCGTGTACTTGTTGCTGTTCCCAGAAACAGAAGCATAATAACTTGAAGAAAAATGGTGTGCAAATGAAAACTTTGTTTGCTGGTAGGAAGCCCAGGTGAGTTGCCGACAACTAGAGAGATGGACTGTTGCTAACATAACTGCGAGAATCAGAAGTAGAAGAAAAGGACTGGGAGTTCTCATGCTCTGAAAGGACTGCCAGTGTTGGGAAAACAAGATCTTCTTCTGAGTTGGATTTCTAGATTTCAAGGTCTATATATAATGGTAGCAGGCAACCAGTTAGAATGACATGAATGCCCATATTCTAATCATTATTAGCCTCAATTGGGATTAAGTCTAAACAGAGCCAAGAATTGGGTAGGGGTTTAATATCAGATATGAAGTTTGAGCTACAGATAAGGTTTTTTAAGTCGGCATATGTATGTTAATGAAATCCAGCAAGATTTCATAACTAGTTTTCTGTGATAATTTTGTTGTAATATGCTGGAAGGCAAATAAGGTTCTTTCTTAGCAAAGAATGATTAAACGTGTCTCCTGTCATTTTCAAGCAGAGGTTAGTCGTGTTTTAAGGGACCAAAGCATTGAATAAATTGTACGTTTGATTGGATATGTCAATGGCTCTCAATATTCATCTCAACTGCCAGCCTCACAAAGTGAAATTGTTTTAACTTAAATCACCAATCCTTTCACCTTTACCCTTCCATTGTACCTAACCTGTTCCTTCCTTGGCTTCAGGGACCTCATTAACAGGAGCTTTTATAGCACCAGTTTTCCCCCTCCTCTTTTTGGTGTCTAAAACAAATTATATCTAATTGAGTCAAGTCGGATCCCGATGAGTAGGAGCACTTATTTTCTCATTGTGTCTGCACTCCTATTTTTACATATTTGTTAGTATAAATTTCCGGCGAGTAAAATCTCGAATACACGAACGGAACTCAAACAGAAGAAGAAATAGAACAAGGCTCCAATGTATCAAGCCACTATCTTTAAGGTTATATTCGCCCCTACCTATCTTCGGTGTGCAAACTAGTTCCAAGCAAATTAACCTCGAGGATACAATGAAGCCAATGACTGTTTGCATTTTGCACGGACGAGAATAGCCCACTATACACTGAGCAATTTATGACAAAAAAACTCAATTTCTATAAAAGATTTTTGCAGTAATACTTTTTAGAATAATCTAATAATATTAGAAAATGAAGAAAGAAAAGAAAGAATATTAGAATTTGTTGGTATGATTTCTAAATGAAATCTCATTCCTATTTATAAGAATTTTCATGTCTCTTCATAGACACATCTTTCATCATCAATAGGTGTCTTTCTGAATAATAATATCTTTGAAATAAACACATAATTATTTATTTAATTATAACTATTCAAATAATATTATTTAAATAGTTATAATTTTTTTTAAAAAAATAAAATAATATAATCTTTTGATTAATTATAACCATTCATTTATAGTTGTTAGAACACTATAAATATTTAAAAATGTTCCAACAATATTTGTCTATACGATGACAATCTTCAACGGGCAATGCATCACCTTCGGTAGCTCCTAAGGTTTTCACCATTTCCATCCCCTTAAGTTGCTGGAAATCTGGAACTTTATTCTTGATGCTTCCAACCTTTAACATACTTGGTCTTGGCCATATACTCCGCCTCCAATTGGAATAGACCAAGGTCTGAGATGCCACTATATTAATTCTTTTGTTTTCTTCAAAAATTATCTTTGCATGGGCTCTGCTAGCTTCCTTTAGTTTACTCTAAAAAAAAAAAAGCATAAGGTCCATAAAACATAGTATAAAAAAAGACGAAATTCAGGTTGACAGCTCAGAACTTTCTGATTCATTTAATGCGTAATACTTGCACTTATATGATTGATCATGCCTCAGGCAAATCCTACAACCATTATAAGTGTTTCAGCTGTAACCATCAGTTAGAAAACTAAACTTCGCCACTTACTAGACAAAATACCTTACAACTAGGACAGTTTATTTGTTTTGGCTAAATTTTTGTTATTAGTCCCCATTAGATTTTGAAAATACAAAACTTAGATAAATTAATTTAACAATTATAATTTAGTCAAGATTGAAATTATAAAACTTAAAAAATATAAAAATTAAATTATAACCTTACTTTTTTTTTATGTTATATAAAGTTAAATAGAATGACAAATAATCACAACACTAAAAAAGGATTCTATAAATGGGACCCATATAAGTTGGCATCCCACTCCAATAATTTAACTTCTAAAGTTTCTGCATTTCATTAGTTATAATTTGGGTAAAAGATGAGAAGCAAAATAAAGAATTTAATGGGCATCAACCAAAGAAATCGTCCTAACTCCAGTGTAAACGAAAACCCAAAAAGAAATTCTATAAACGAAATCCAAGTAATAATCTAAAACCAACCCCAAGAAATCTTGTTCTAATTCATTTGCAATGTTTCTGGATTTAAAAAGCCAAAATGAAAATGAAGGAAAATCCAAAATTGAATAAGCTTGATGATGAGATTGGAGAATTCCCTTTTAACCCATTTCATCACAACAAACAGAAATTATAAGTATCGTACCAACCTAAGAAAATATGATCTGGTATTGAATGAATATATCCTAAGTCCAAATCAATAAATTTAAGCCTTGTAAGATGATTAGTTTATACGTAACATGCAAGTAATAAATAATTATCAGTTTGATAATTAATATTAGGTCCAATTTCAACTTTTGATTAAGCGATATTGGATGCTAATTTCAAAAATCTGGTTCAAATCATGAGATCAATCATGTTTGTGGTGTTTGAGCTAATAATAATATGTAATAGATGTAAGTGAAGGGTAAATAATTGTTGCAAATTTTTTTATGATGGGAAAATGTATATAGTCGCTCTTAAGTAATATAGTAATAAATATTAGAGTTATCATCTCTTCAGTAATTTATTTTAAAACAAAAATTGTAAAAATGGACAGATGACAATTTTGAAAGTAAATAAAAATCTGATTGGATTCAAATAAATATGCAAAGCAAATTACAAATAGTAACAAAAATTAATAACGATGAATTGAAGAGCCAGAATAATTATTGTCCCCTAACATGCAATTATTGGTAGCAATGTTGCAGCAATGCCGCAATTTATTAATCCAGAATCGACAGTTTATATGTAACACCCCTTACCTGACCCGATCATCGGGTCTGAGCTACGAAATGTTGTATCCGTTGCCGGAGCAACTACAGTTAAATACGTAATAATGATTATTCACACATGCAAATCAAGGGTCAACCACATTTAATTTATGCTAAACAATTATTTTTGAGTCTTAATCGAGCTTACGGAAGCTCTATTATCAACCTGAGCATGAAACAAAACCAAATTGTAAAGTTGTAAAAGTTCAGGACCAACGTTGTGATGTCATCTCTTCCACGTCATGATGTCACCAAAATAGTATGTCATATCACGATGTCACATGCTGTTGGCCAACATTGTGATAAGGTAGGTAGGTCATTGGGACATGGACCCTGCCACAACATCAAGCCACTCGACATCGCGACGTTACATACTATCGGTCGATGTTGTGACGAGGTAGATAGGTTGTCGGGGCATGAACCCTGTTTTTGATAAAAATGAATCATTTTGATACCTATTTCAATTGCTCCAAACAATCATTCAAAATATGCATCAAGCATTAATTTCATTTGATTCAAAACATGCTAGAAATATGTCAGACAAGCTCAACAAGTCATGTTCAATCCTCACTGTAAGGCCCAAATTTTACTCGGGGCCCAATAAAACCAAACCCAAATTAAACCTAGCCCATTACCCAGTTACAAGCCCAAACTCAATTTTGGCCCAACCTAATCCCAATACAATAGCCCAACCCAAACATAAAAAAAAAACTAAAAAAAACTAGCCACCAAAGTCTGTCACCACCCACACCTCCACCTGCTCCACTTGCACCTGCAAAATAGAAAAAGGGGAAAAGACAACAACAAATAATAATAAAATTTGTAAAAAAGGGATGGCTATAAGAAAGCCATCCGAAAATCAGGAAGAGGAGGGGGGATTTTGGATTCTATCTCATTTTTTTCGGCTAAAAATAGAAGCCGAAAGAAATCGTAAAAGGGGGATCCCCATTCTTGTACGCAAGATTTCAGAAAAAAAAAAGAAAAAAACACAAAGAAAAGGTGGATTTCTGATCGTATTCTCTTGGTTTTCATTTTGTTATTTAGGCTTAGTTTGGATGGGCGGTGTGTTTAGCTCCGGTGAGATTAAAAACAGCGGTGGCGGTGAGATTAGTTACTGTAGCGGTGAGATTAGATACTGTAGCAGTGAGATTAGAAACAGCGGTGGAGTGTGTGTTTGGATTCAAACGCAGCTGTAGCGGTGAGGTGAAAATAGAAAATGACTTTTAAGGACATTTGATTAAAAATGATATATAATAGAAGTTTTAAAAATTATTTAACAATTACAAAATTAATAAATGATTAAAAATTATTACAATTATATTTATTTTTAATAATAAATAATTAAAAATGAATTAAAACTAAAGAAAAATTCAAAAATTTATTTTATTTAATATTTCAAAATTAATCATATATTTAATTGTAGGGACTCAATACATTATTGAAAAACTATTGTAATTATTGAGCCTTTAGAAAAATAAAACATTATTGAAAGATAAAATAATAAAGCAACACTAGAATAAGGGTCTTAATGCATGTTATTTCAAATGTTTGTTATTAGTAACTCAACATTGCTAGCATCAAATAACTTTAAAACTAAAATCAACCGTTGGCTAGTAACTGAAATAGCCTATGGCCACCATGTAGAACGTGCAATGTCGAGCCTTGAGCTGGTCATCAATGCTAAAGGGAAGAATTAAAAATCACATCTGTTGGGGTTTTGACAGCAGAGGAAGAAAACAGAAGCAAGTAACCCGGATGATGTAAAGATTAACTTCATTACTTGAATAAGCAATATGCCATATACATAAGTAGTCCGGATTACATGTGTTGGTTTTTTTAGCAGAAAACTAAGGAGAAAAAGAAAAACGAATGCAAAGAAGTTTGAACAATAAGAAAACTGAATTTGATTTCCAAAATTCAGATCTTTTTCATTGACTTGAGAAGCATTTATGTTACAATGAAATATGGCAGTTAACTAATGTATAGCTGCTCCCACTAATACATGACTAAAGCCTAAATAGAATTACAAACAAAATGTAGCTGACATACCAGCTATAACATCAAACATAAATCCAACCCTATCGAAATGTATTATAACAAGAGATAGATGTCTAAGGTGTCATGCTACTAAAGACATCTAAAATTGGACGCCCAAGTAAAGAAGCAAAAATCTATGAATGTTTATTTAGGTACAAAAAAATTCCTGAAAAATGCAGGCACAAAAGATGAAAAGATATTATCTTTGCATATTGCATGCCAAACTAGTCTAAAACCTTCTATCCAAAAATACCAAACCTTTTAAGGAAGCAGTTTTCAACTGATCTTAACAATGGAAATCGAGTCGTAGCAAAGTAAGGTCATAATAAATGGTGGATAACACGAAAGCAAAAATAACCATGAAGAAATAAATCTATCAAGTGAACCTCTTCAATTGCCGAGGTATGTTCCTCTAGGCGCAAATCATGTACTTTTGGAAGAGCACAACTGCACATTTTCTAACATAAACAGATGGATCTCTAGCACACTTGCCCATAGCCACCAGAACAAGAGGTGCAATAACATGAAGACGAATTCCAACCATGGTGCGAAGTGCCCATGCTCTCACCAAGGGATTAGGATCCCCCAAATCCTTCTGGAAACAATTAATTGACAACAATGCTTCGTTGGGACGCCTACAAAATTAAACACAGAAACATTAACAATAAGTTCAATCTACCTGCTTAAATACAAGAAATACAATCCAGGTCACTCATCACCTCTCCTTTGAACCACTATTATTTTAAACTAATGAGTTTCTACCATCTCAAGCACTGCTTTTATTAAGAAAAAGAACAGTTATTCAAAATGAATTGTAATTAATTAAACTTGAAAAGTGCTTAAAAACCATGTTCTAATAACTACTCTTATCTAATAACTAGTTAAACTTGATACCGTTTCTATCCGGTGCAATTAGAGATAGATTTCAAGCAAGCATGTTCTTTGTTCATACTAATAATTCCCTCATTTACTAATATTGCTTCTTAACATATGGAAGCAACCATAGGAAAATAAAAAGAATATTGTAAGAGAAGTTTGCGAAACATACTTTTCAGCATAATGCAGTAGATACAAATAAACAAGTTTCTTTACTTCCAAAGATTGAAATGCCATGTTTTAAACAACCTGTAATTCAAGCAACCAGAGAAATGAAAAACATATATACACCTCAATTAACAAACAAATATAAGATTTAAAAGTATCCATTACCAAACCCTGATTTCATATCATGAATGCAATTATGAACAACTATCTGTATTTTATCCACAGTCTTAGACCCGATTCAACCATTTCTTCACTAATCAGAGTACAACTATCAATAAAGATCCAATGAATTATAACTACAACACTCGATAGCTTAATTTTCTTTCTCAATTATCCTGTGATAAGTTCACTACACCTATTAAACAATGATATTTAAACTTTTAGACACTTAAATTTATTTACACTTTCCAGAAACCTTATCAGCAGTCAAAACGGTGCTTTGAATGAAATTACAAAATCCAGATCACTTCAATATTAAATTTTAAGTAAATTTTTCAGAGTTCATTCAATAAAAAGAAATCAAAAATGAAAAACGAAATTACCTGAGGGAAGTAATTAGAGACGTCGAAGCTTTGAGCGATGAGAGCGAGGAGTCGCTTGAGAGCCTCACACTTCTCCGAATCGAATTTACTATCTAAAAGCGGAGCTATGCTGACATCATTTGGATCGTTGTAGGGGTGAGCATCGGTTCAATCCGGAACACCATCGTCGACGCCTTGCTCAACATCTCTGCCATCGCTCCGAACTGTGGAAACATTTTCGATTAGTTTTTCCTATTTCTTCTTTACACAAATTAAGAATTCATAAAAATTGAATTTGAAAAATTAATTTCAAGGGGGAAATTGAGAAGACTTTGTGATCTCTTGATGTACTAATGGAAGCATTCATGGTAGATTTGCCTGAGAAAGAGAGAAAGAGAGGAAACAAAATAGAATATGCTGAGAAGAGAAGATGAAGAACGGAAGAAGAAAAAGGAATGAAGAACGGAAGAAGGAGAAGGAGCCTTACCTGGATGAAGGAGGAATCGGAAGAAGTCCTTGACCAAACTGATTTGCAACCCAAGGGGAAGGGGAAAGGGAAGGGGAAGGGGAAGGGGAAAGGGGAGAAGAAGGTAACAGACATCAGAAAAGCCTGAAGAATGCAATTGAAGAACATATGGGTAAAAGAGGAAAACAAAAAGCAACTGAAGTTGCTAAATTTTTATTGGAACAAAAGGCTCCAGTCTGGAATTGAGACTCCAGTGAGATGAAATGCATTTTCAACGCACTGAAGAAAGCTTTCCAAACACCCTTGCGTTTGCTAACATTTCAGTTACAATTTTTTTTAGCCTTAAAAAACCAACGTACTGAGATGCAGTTGCATCCAAAGGAAGCCTTAGTTTCTTTTTTATTTTTGTTTACAAATCTATTAAACGAAAGTGGGCATAAAAAATAAAAAAAAAAGAGGAGAAGAGAGTCTTACCGGATCCACCCCGGGGTTGCGTCGCCGGAGTTTTCTTTTCCGTCGTCAGAATCGACGCAAGGAGAATGTGGGGGGTTCTTTCTCCTTTGTTTTCCTCAGTATAGAGAGGCCTCTCCATTGAATCTCCCTTTAAAAGTGCCAAAAACCCGGTTCCATGAGGCTTTGAACCACCGTTTACGATGGAAGCCACGGCGGGTTCACGATGGTTTGGTGACAGTTCAAAAGGGGGAAGGTAGAAAACCTAGCAGAGAAAAGAAGTTGAGGAGAAGGGGCTGCTCTCTTTATTTCTGCTGAATGATTAAAAGGGGGGTGAATGTTTTAAGAAAAAAAAAAGATTTTTTTTAAAAAGGAATTTGAGTGTTCTAAAAGTTTTTTTTTAAAAAGGGGGCCACTGTTCTTTAATTTTAATTGCTTTTGGGGAAAGGAAAAAGATGGCCTACGCATGTTCCCCTTAAATGGGTAATTTGCGCGGCCAGTCCTTTCTATTTTGCGTTACCTTTAATTTGTCCCTATTATGTTTCTTTCATTTTTCTCCAAAAGTTTGCACGCTGTTTCAGTTTGGTCCGTGCCTAGGCAGTGTTTTTGGTGATTTGGGTCATTTTCAATTTTGATCCCCGAGCATTTGTGTGCGTTTTATTTCGGCCTACAATTTTGTTTAAATGATTAGTTTTGTTTATAAATTATCCCTTTGGTTTTGTTGTGCTTACAATGAAGTTTTTTTTCCTTAAGAAATAAGAGCATATTATTTTAGCATATAATCTTATATTGTTTTGATGATTTCGTTGTTTTTTTTTATGTGCATATTTTGTTTTTCTTTTCTTTTTTCAAATACTTTCGTATATTATCATTATCTCTTTTATATATATATATATTATATTAGGTTTATTAATTTCTTATATTATTTACTTAAATGTTGTACATATATCACTTTGCATATTGCTAAATCTTTTTGAAACTTCATTTATGTATTATAGATATATTTGATGCATCTCAAATTTCCATGTAAATTATTTTATGGCATTTATTTTAAAATTCATTCGTATGATATTATTTAATTTATTACTTATTTATATTTTCTATTTATTTTAAAAGTATTATATCCATTATTTGTTTTAAAGTCTTTGTATTACTTTTATAGTAGTGTTCTTTTAAAATTTCCTTTCTTCCCTATTGTTCATTTTATTTTAAAACTTGATATTTTATTTGAGTAATTTGCTTAAAACTTCTTTTAAGTTGGCTTTTAATTCATTAGCTTATAATTATTAACATTTGTATTTATATATTTGTTCCTTCATGTTTTTGTATCGTTCTTGATTATTCATGTAATGTTATTGTCCCAAATTTTTATTTCTGGCTCAATACTAAGCTTGCATGCTCTTTATTGCATCATGTTTTTTTAATTCCAACTTCTTTCTCAACGTCAATTGTTTTTATCTCTAAATAATCAAACAAGTATATTGACTCATTTTTTTGCAATTGTATTTGAAACTTCACAAATCAAGGAAATGTTTCGTGTTTGGAAATTCGGGAAATAGTTGTGTCCTAACTCACTGGATATGACATTTTGTTACCTCGAAATAAGATTTTTCGCAAGTAAAGGCAATATTAGATGTTTGGCAATTCAGGGAATCGTGCCCTATCGTGCTGGGTTGCAATTTCCTGTTTGTTCGAAACAATCGAATATTCCTTCGGTGTTCCACTCATGTCTTTTAAAAAATTTCATTAAAACGAAAGAGATGTTCGATATTTAGCAATTCATGGAATCGTGCCCTAACGTATTTGGTTGCAATTTCTCGTTTGCTCAAAATAATCGAATGTCTCTTTAGAATTTCATTCATGTTTTCTAAAAAAAAAACTTATAAAGGAAATGTTCGGTATTTAGCAGTTCGGGGAATAGTACCCTATCGTGCTGGGTTGCAATTTCCTATTTGCTCAAAATAATCGAATATCTCTCCGGAATTTCACTCGTATCTTCCAAGGTGAGGCAATGGTCAATGTTTGGAAATTCGAGGAATCGTGCCCTACTGTGCTGGGTATCGATTTTTTGTTAGACCAAATAGTTGGGCATCCTTTTGTTATTTTCGAATTACAAATTTTCGAACGTCGAAACAAGAAGATTTTTGGCAATGGACTCGGGTTATTCAAATGTTATTAACAAGAACCACATTTCAAAAACATTTTTAATTTTAGACAAAAGGACAGTATTTAATCAATTTGGTACCAATTTTGGGCGTAATGAGGATGCTAATCCTTCCTCATACGTAACCGACTCCCGAGCCTATTTTCTCATATTTTCGTAGACCAAAATCATTGTTTTAATAAACCAAAATGTTTTATTAAAACAACCCAAATTTCTAGGTGATCCGATCACACCTAAACAAAAAAAGATTGGTGGCGACTCCATTTTCGCTTTCCAAAAAGTCGATCCATCATTTTTAAAACGAAATAAAAAAATGGTTTCGACACTCACATCAATACTTTCGTTACTTAAACATCAACAACACTTTAATCATTAAGTTTTTTTAAAGTGAATTTTACTAGATTTAAGCTTAATTCAACTAACCCATTAATTAGTTATTAAGATTAAAAGATTTAGTTCAATTTACCATCAGAGGAAACTTTGAGAAATTGAGTTAAATGACACATAATATTAAGTGTTGAATTAGGAATTCTTGTAACACATGTTAGATTTGAAGCAGATACAATAAATTCAAGCTTCAACTAAGTTTTTGATTTTATGATTAATTAATTATTATTAAGGGCCTAAATGTAAAGGATAAGAATTTTGAGGTTTGTTAGTGAATAATGTTAGAATAAGGTCCCTGTAGTATTTTTACAAGACCAGATTTAAATTTGATCAGGTAGATTGTGAGATACGGGTATTTCAGACATTAGGATTCAAAAAGGTTAAATAGGGTCAAACATCTCATGACATTATTGTTAGTAAGCCACTGAATGGCTAACCATGCCATTGATGGTGTGTCTATATACTTATATAGAGAAAGAATTGGAAAGAATTGAAGCAATAAAAGGAAAAATTAAAATTGTTGATTAAACCTTGAGAAAAACTTACTCATTTTGTTTGTTGAAAGGTAAATTCTCATGTAACTTACTATCTTTCCTTATTTTTTTGTAAGTTTATGTGAATCCTTTAGTTAATAGTATTACTAGTATGTAACATGCTAAAAATGGATAAACTAGACATGCTTGGCAAAAAAGCATTAATGAATTATGAATGAGATGAAATGGATACTATGTTAAATATGGAATGTAAGTATGTCTATATACATAGTAATATGCTTGATAAGACATGGCCAAAAGAAGGGCTAATGAACTTTATTATGTTATATGATAAGTATATGTTTCTTATAAAGCTACGACTTATAAATTATGAAAATTGAAATGTAATTGTTCAAAGTAAATGTATGATCATTAATGATATATGCCTATGTAAACCCAGTAGAAAGGATATGATACAGCTGGCATGCCAATAGTGTCATATGTACATTTTTGTACAGGTTTCGGTAGTGATATGAAGACTATTTATGTCATTGGATGATTTAGCATTTGTTGCGGATCATTGGATATGAATTGTCTCTAAGGAGACCTTGGTGTGATAGAGGGATGTATTTGTGTGTTTGCGTGTGAGTGTGTGTGTGTGTGTGTGTGTGTGTGTGTGTGTGTGTGTGTATGTGTGTGTGTGTATGTGTGTGTAACAACCTAAAATTTCAGTGGTGTCGGAACAGTGATTCGAGATCACTAAATCCGAAAAATAAGATTAGAAAATTAAATAAAAATAATATTTAGAAGTGAGTGAGATATTAGAAATATTTTTAAATAGGTGAAATTAAAATTTAAGGAGAAGTTATTAAATAAATTAAGTCGAAAATGGGGTGCTGAGACCCCAATTTCATAAAACCGAGTCAAAAATAATTTTATAAGTATTTATGGAGTGTTAGTAACATGGTATTAAAATTTCATTAGAAAATTTTAATGTTTGGGTGGTCAATTGAATGAAAAGGACTAAATTGAAAAAGGTGTAAAGGTTGCTAGAATGATTAAATAGCTCAGTTGTCAAATAAGGAAGGACATAAAGTGTAAATAAGCCCAAGGGAGATATTTTCAGCGGCACATGCAGAGAAAAATCAGAAAAATTGAGGAAATAAGGGAAAAATTGGAAAATTACAAAATTAACTAAATAAAGATAGGACTAAAGTGGAAATATCTAGATTTTTCTTTATTTTCTTCATTCTCATCAGCCAAAAACGCCATATGAGGGTTTTATAAGCTTTTTTTTCATAATTTTTACATAAAGTGAGTAAAATATTGTTTTTTCTTGTAATTTTTGTGGTTTTAAGACTTTTACAACTAGGTCCTACTATCTAATTCATTAGTTTTTTTATTATATGGATTATTATGGAAGTTTCCATGGATGAGTGCTGAAATTTTATGATGAATTAGCATGAATTTGAAGCTTTAATTTGGTTGTGAGATGATTTATTTAAGTAATTTCAATAGAAATTGATGTTTAGGACCTCATTGTGAAAATGTTGAAATTAGGGTTTGGTGTTAAAATTTTGATTTAAAAAGGTTATGAAGTAGTTTAAAATGATATAATAAAGTGTTAATTGAGAAAATTTAGCTCAATTGAGAGGTTAATTAAGAAAGGACTAAATTGTAAAAATTATAAAGTTTGGGGTAAATGTGTAATTTCAAAAATTAAAGGTTATAAAGCATGAATTGAATTGAAATTGAAGTAGATGCTGATGATTAAATAATTTTATATTCTAGATCAAGAATCAGAAGATAAATGAGGAAAACGAAAAGTTGTCAAACAGTTCCTGAAATATAACAACTTTTACAAATTGGCCCAAGTAAGTTCATATGGTTGGATTGTGTGATTATTTTTTAAATTATAAATGATGTGATGTTATCTACATGTTGCTATTGTATTGTTAATAATGTGAAACATTGTAAAGATCAGATTGAAAGTTCAAATTGAGGAAAACGCAAGATTGAGTACGTTCGTGTTGTGTCAAGTGATGAATTGATGGATAAGACCATGGTTAATCCATGGCAAAATTATGACATGTAGGTATGGTATTATCCATACTGAGTTATGACACGTAGGTATGGTGTAACAGCCCGATTTTGGGCCTAGTCGGAACAGTGGTTTCGGGACCACTATTCCGAGGCCAGAGAAAATTATTTTAGTATTATTTTATGTGTTATAATATGATTTTATAAGTGCATGTTAATTTTGGTATATTAATTTTAGCGATTTCTAGTCCAATTTCGAAAAATGACTAAATCGCGTAAAAAGTAAAAGTTGTGTTTTAATACCTAAAGGTGTTAAATTGCCTTGTATCTTAAATTGGGGGTATTTAAAGTGAAATTAGGCCATTGAAAGTGTGATGGCCGGCCATGGGAGAAAAAAATAGTTGAAAAGTCAAAATTAGACAAAATAGTTTTATTATTAACAAATAAAAAAAAAAGAAAAAGAAAAAAGCTATCATTTTCTCTTCCCCTTCACCGAAATATGCAGCAAAGAAAGGGTTTTGAAGCTGGAAAATTTCAGCAACATATTTCCCTTGCTTGTAAGTGATTTTAATGTATTTGCTTGATGATTTTTGTATTTTTGGAACCCCTAAAGCATAAGCTTTCATAAGAGGGGATTATTTTGCAAAATGATGAAGAGTCTAGGGTTTTACCATGAGAGTAAATGTGTTGTTTGCTGTGTTTTTATGTAAGATTATGAGTCCTAGTTGTCTAATAAACAACTTTTGTGAAAGAAATTGCATGAAAATACCTTAAAAATGGGTAAATTGCTAAGTTGTAAAATAAGTTGTAAATGTGTAAAATAGTTGAAATTATGAGTTGCTATAGTTATGAAAATGGTTCATCTAGACTCAAGGAGTAAAGAAATGTGATAAAAATTAATTTACGAGCATTGGGGCAAAAGTGCAAATATGCAAAAGTTTAGGGGTCAAAATGAAAATTTTTAAAAATATGATTTTTAGACCCATATGAATATTGTGACTGATTGGTAGGCTAAATGTGATGTTATAGATGATGAAAATTGAGATTTGGACCTAGAACAGAAAGAAATCGATTTATGGACGAGTATGTCTTTTCACCTTTGTGGTATCGAGGTAAGTTCATGTGTAAATAATGTAGCATAATTGTTATTTTTAAGTTATTGATGTTAAATATATGATATGCTGATTTTTATCATGAAATATATGCTTTGTGGTTATTTTCGAATAAAATGCAAGTTATGTGTATTATCTGTTAAATATAAAGTGCTACCGAGTATTGGTTTCGGTATTTTACGGAAGATGGTAAGGATATGTGTTCGAGGAAAATCCCGTTTGAACCTTAGGAATAGATTAGGATACAAGGGACATGTCACTAGGATGGTTGAGCATCCGAACTCGTTGAGTTGAGTCCGAGTTCACTTATGGATGCGAATGTTCGAACTCGTTGAGTTGAGTCTGAGTTCGTGAGATGTAACTAGGCATCTGAGCTCGTTGAGTTGAGTCCGAGTTCACTTATGGATGCGAACGCCCGAGCTCGTTGAGTTGAGTTCGAGTTCATTTATGGGCGGGTTACATGGTAGCTTGGCTGCATATGTGGCACTTATGTGCAAACTTTCCATGTATCCGAATTATATTCCGATGTGTTCAACGGGTAAAATTCTACTCAAAAGGAGGAATACTCGAGATGAAAGGGACGTATTGGTAAATGTTGTAAAATGGATACTTTGAACAGGTATGTACTTAACCCTCGTGTTGAAAACTCGACATAACAACAATATGGTAATATGGTAAATGAAAATGTGATATGAATGTCTCGGTGATGATTATACAAACGATGTTGTATTAATTTTGTGAACAATGATCATGAATGAGGAATTTAGCCTTGACAGATTTGAGTTACTGCAGTAGTGTAACTTTGAAAATACACTAAAAATAGTGAAAATTGAGTTAGAGGTAGAATAAAATATGGGATTAAATCTCTATGAGTCTATTTTCACATGAAAGAAACAGGGGAAGAAAAAGAATTCCATATTGTGTGATATTTGAATTCTTGTGAAACAGGGTCTGAATGAATTCGAGATCAACTGTTCTAACTTTAGAAATTCACCAAAAATTGTACAAAAATTATTAAGAGTTATACCTTACATGCATAGATTCTTTATTGAGTCTATTTTTATGGGAAATAAATGGCATGGTCGTTGGAATTTTGTACAGGGAGAAATTTGGTTTGTAGTGCACAGGTGTCAGAATGGTCATACCCTAAAATAGGGGAGACTTTAACTAAGAAACTGTACTATTTGGCTTAACCAAAATTCTGGAAATTTTATGGAAGAAAGGAAAATAAGTCTAGTTTCAGGGAAAAATAACGGAACTTAATTCAGAGTTTCGTAGCTCCAGATATAAATAATTTAGTGACTGTTGCTCAGGAAGACAACTTGTAGTGAACTTGAGAATATGTTGTAAACATTGATAAAACAAGTTAATGAGTTGCTTATTGTTTTCATATGAACTTACTAAGCGAAAGCTTACCCCCACTTCTTTCCCATGTTTTTTAGAGTTTCCAGGTTAGCTCGGGTTGGAGGCCGTCAGAGATATTATCACTCTATCGAGTTAACGTTATCGGAGTAAGTAAACTCAAGTGATTCGAGTCTATGGCATGTATAGGGTTTTAATATGAGTATGTAATATTATGATTTAGCCAAAAGCATTGGCTTGTTATTAAGGTAGTATTAGTTATGTAAATTGGCCTATGTCGGCTAATATCGTTATGGGCCCATATGATTATTCTTCTGCATTTATGTTATTATTTCTTGTGATGTGGCTTACAACATGTATGCCTAGAGATTGAATTGAGATTCATTAATGAGCTAGTAACTAATGCAGGATTAAGTGATTGGTAAATAGTTAATAATGCTTCATGAATGGTTTGTGATGTAATGATAGTTATATCTAGTATGTGGTAATGATATGGGCAAATTCTATAATATTTATTGCATAAGAAAATAACTTGAGCATAACATGTTTGTAGATGTTTAAGAGCTCATTTATGTCACGTTGTATGTTATTGGATAAGTATGTATCTATGCATATGGTGTGAGAGTGATAAAAGGCTTAATAATTAGCCTATTTCTGGCCACACGGCCTGAGCACATGGGCGTGTGAAGCTTTAACGCAAGAGATTTTTTTAAGTTTTTCATGAGTTCTCGATTGGGTCCCGAACCACTCCAGATGTATGTTTTGGGCCTCGTAAGCCCGTATATGGGACAGATTGTATGTGAAAAGAAAAGTTTTTAACTATTTGAGATTTCATGGCCCTGTTTAGTATGAAAGTGTTAGTAAAAGTCAGGTAGCACCTCGAACCCCGTCCCGGCGTCGGATGCGAGCGAGGGGTGTTACATTTAGTGGTATCAGAGCATGGTTTAGTCGGTTCTCAAACTAACCTAGCGTAAGAGAGTCTAGCTATACATGCCATAGTATTACTCGTGATAGTGTGATATCTCTCGGCCCTAACAAAACTGTTGGTTAAGACAGGAATGAATTAGAACCAAGCAAATCTTGATAAAGATAAGAGTAAAGTTGAGATTATTGAATCATGCTTGTGACATGCTGAAAATGGGAAAGGTATGAAAAGATATTCATGATTTTCATATGAACTAGTATTCACTATGTGATACTCTTGAGTTAAAGAATGTGAAATAGTGGAGTAAAACACAGTTAAGTTGTGAAAAAAACGCTTTTATGCATGTTAGTATTCATACGATGTTAAATGTCCAACTTGATTTGGCCAAGTATTTAGGAAAATAAAGAATTTTGCTTGAAATGATAGAATGTATGTATGAATGCTTTTATTGCATGATTAATAATCAGTATATACATGAGGTTGACATTTATGTCTAGATTGATGAAGTCAAGATGCAGTAATGTTATGCTTTATAATCTAAGTTACTGAATCATAAATGTCACAATAGCATGAAAGTTGTAATGAAAGATCAAATTGGGTGGAACGCAGGGAATGAGTACGATCGTTCACTAATGAATTGACGGAAAAGACCATGGTTGGACCATGGCAATACATGAGATTTGTGTGCAAGTGTAAGACCATGTATGGGACATGGCATCGTTATTGAGACGAGGGCTAGTGTAAGACATGTCTGGGACATGCATCAGCCACAGTATGAGAGCCAGTGTAAGACATGTCTGGGACATGCATCGGCCTCGAGATGTTAGCCAATGTCAGACATGTCTGGGACATGCGTCGGCTACGAGATGTGCTAATGTAAGACATGTCTGGGACATGCGTCAGCACGGTTACATGTGTCAGTGTAAGACCTGTCTGGGACACGGCATCGATACAGATAGATGAGAGCTAGTACAAGACCATAGTTGAACTATGGCATCAAGTAAACGATGTACTCAAAACCATAAGACGTTCTCCAATTTGATAAATATTGGCAAGTGATTAAGACTAAATATGGGAATTTGATAAAACATTAAGGGTAATTTGAAAAAAAGAAATGAAAGTTTGAGTTACGATAAATTCACTTATGTTTAGCTAATATTCGCACGAAATAAAGTTGCATGTATTACTGAGATATGTGAAAATGTGTTCATAACAAGTTGGAAATTTGAAATGTTTGAATCAATATGCGTAAAGCTATATTGTTGTTGAATATGTATTTTCTTGAGAGTCAAAAGTTTAGAGGCTTTACAATCTTCGCCCCCTTACCAGAATAGAGTTATACGATGAGATTCTTGAGAGATATGTTGCATAAGCTTGCAAAAGTGAAACTAAAAAGTATAATAATGGAATAGTATGGGATTAGTGAAGACAGAATTAGTTAGAGGAATAATGTTAGACTTGTACTGATGTTTGAGTATGTCGGATTCAATCAAATAAAAGTGATGGCTATTTTTCTCTTTTGAGTATTCTATGTTTTCCTCAATTCTGGGGAATACGTATGGTTATCCCTTTCGAATGGAAATTCTATCATACGAGGATGCTAGTGACTGTGATATTAGATGAAAAGCTCTATTGGTCCAGTTAGTTATAATTGACATTTTCCCCATCTCTTCAGATTTCTATTCTGATATATTGGAATGAAGTTGATAGTAAAAAAAAATCTATGTGAGATTATTCTGATGTTCTATTGATTATGGTTTATATATGCGAGAATTATATTATCTCTATTATGAGAAATTCTAAAGCGTACAGACAATAGTTTCCTTCTGGTTTTCTCTGAGGGATTTTTCGGATCATATTTATTATTTTCTTCTAGATTATATTCTCAAATTTCTGGTGTAGTCTTTATATCTTGGAATTTCTTATATTGGCTTTTCTCTTGTTCTTGTTTCGAGAATTATCAAGCTTGGCTTATCTTTACGAGTAATCTTTGACTTGCGATATTAGAATCTGTTATGATTAAGCTTCTGGCTCGACCATAGAAGTGTGGGGATTTCAGTGTCGAGATTTCTTTAAAACTTCTGGGGTAAAGAATGGTTATTCTGCAAAAGTAAATCTGAGTTATGTGCATTTAAGTTTATTCTCTGGTTCGAGAATACCGTTACGTGTTCTTTGGTAAGTAGTCGTACAGTCAGAAATGATGGGGTTTTATTCTTGAAAGTATGTTATGGAAACATATTAGTTAGATTTCTCTTGTTCGAGAGATGTTATAAGTATAGTTATCCTGATTAATAAAAAGACCACATCTATGAAGTTGGAATCATTTGATTCATGTTAGTAAAGTTTCTAAACAGTTGATGATCAGAATATAGAAATGTGGCTATAAGTGGTAAATTAAACAAGTACAACATGATTCGACTTTTAATTTGGAATTGCAGGAAGGATTTGATTTCTGGTTTCTATTACTATTAATTCAGAGTAAGATTTCAGTACTGAGAAACTCTGGGTATACAGAGAATTGAGTACAGAGTTCACAGCAGTATCTTGTTTATTCGTTCAAAGGATGTCGAATTGTCTATAGGGTAAAGCCGAATATCAAATGTATTCGAGATTATTATTGTCAGTGATGACAGTGGGAAGAAAATGAGAAAGGACTGTTATGAATTTCGTATCAGGATGTCTCTCATTTCCAGGAAAAAGGAGAGATGCAAGTTGAATTGTGAAAGATTGATGATGGAAGTCTGCATGATTATTTTAGTATGTACAGATATATTATTCAACAGATGTGACTGAGTTGTATGTTTCTGAGTTTATAGTTCCAAGAATGTCAGTCTCCAGTGTTTCAAATTGAGCTCCGAGGTTTATACCTCAACTATGGAAAAGCTATAGGAAATCTTGAGTATGAGCTTGTGCAGAGTTGTTTTGTAAGTTGTGAGAAAACAATATACGTGACTCGTGAAAGTAGAGAACAACTTTTTCTGGTAAGATTTTCGGGGACGAAAATCCCTAAAGGGGGAAGAAATGTAACAGCCCGATTTTGGGCCTAGTCGGAACAGTGGTTTCGGGACCACTATTCCGAGACCAGAGAAAATTATTTTAGTATTATTTTATGTGTTATAATATGATTTTATAAGTGCATGTTAATTTTAGTATATTAATTTTAGCGATTTCTAGTCCAATTTCGAAAAATGACTAAATCGCGTAAAAAGTAAAAGTTGTGTTTTAATACCTAAAGGTGTTAAATTGCCTTGTATCTTAAATTGGGGGTATTTAAAGTGAAATTAGGCCATTGAAAGTGTGATGGCCGGCCATGGGAGACAAAATAGTTGAAAAGTCAAAATTAGACAAAATAGTTTTATTATTAACAAAAAAAAAAGAAAAAGAAAAAAGCTATCATTTTCTCTTCCCCTTCACCGAAATATGCAGCAAAGAAAGGGTTTTGAAGCTGGAAAATTTCAGCAACATATTTCCCTTGCTTGTAAGTGATTTTAATGTCATTGCTTGATGATTTTTGTATTTTTGGAACCCCTAAAGCATAAGCTTTCATAAGTGGGGATTATTTTGCAAAATGATGAAGAGTCTAGGGTTTTACCATGAGAGTAAATGTGTTGTTTGCTGTGTTTTTATGGAAGATTATGAGTCCTAGTTGTCTAATAAACAACTTTTGTGAAAGAAATTGCATGAAAATACCTTAAAAATGGGTAAATTGCTAAGTTGTAAAATGAGTTGTAAATGTGTAAAATAGTTGAAATTATGAGTTGCTATAGTTATGAAAATGGTTCATCTAGACTCAAGGAGTAAAGAAATGTGATAAAAATTAATTTACGAGCATTGGGGAAAAAGTGCAAATATGCAAAAGTTTAGGGGTCAAAATGAAAATTTGTAAAAATATGATTTTTAGACCCATATGAATATTGTGACTGATTGGTAGGCTAAATGTGATGTTATAGATGATGAAAATTGAGATTTGGACCTAGAACAGAAAGAAATCGATTTATGGACGAGTATGTCTTTTCACCTTTGTGGTATCGAGGTAAGTTCATGTGTAAATAATGTAGCATAATTGTTATTTTTAAGTTATTGATGTTAAATATATGATATGCTGATTTTTATCACGAAATATATGCTTTGTGGTTATTTTCGAATAAAATGCAAGTTATGTGTATTATCTGTTAAATATAAAGTGCTACCGAGTATTGGTTTCGGTATTTTACGGAAGATGGCAAGGATATGTGTTCGTGGAAAATCCCGTTTGAACCTTAGGAATAGATTAGGATACAAGTGACATGTCACTAGGATGGTTGAGCATCCGAACTCGTTGAGTTGAGTCCGAGTTCACTTATGGATGCGAATGTTCGAAGTCGTTGAGTTGAGTCTGAGTTCGTGAGATGTAACTAGGCATCCGAGCTCGTTGAGTTGAGTCCGAGTTCACTTATGGATGCGAACGCCCGAGCTCGTTGAGTTGAGTCCGAGTTCACTTATGGGCGGGTTACATGGTAGCTTGGCTGCAAATGTGGCACTTATGTGCAAACTTTCCATGTATCCGAATTATATTCCGATGTGTTCAACGGGTAAAATTCTACTCAAACGGAGGAATACTCGAGATGAAAGGGACGTATTGGTAAATGTTGTGAAATGGATACTTTGAACAGGTATGTACTTAACCCTTGGGTTGAAAACTCGACATAACAACAATATGGTAAGATGATAAATGAAAATGTGATATGAATGTCTCGGTGATGATTATACAAACGATGTTGTATTAATTTTGTGAACAATGATCATGAATGAGTAATTTAGCCTTGACAGATTTGAGTTACTGCAGTAGTGTAACTTTGAAAATACACTAAAAATAGTGAAAATTGAGTTAGAGGTAGAATAAAATATGGGATTAAATCTCAATGAGTCTATTTTCACATGAAAGAAACAGGGGAAGAAAGAGAATTTCATATTGTGTGATATTTGAATTCTTGTGAAACAGGGTCTGAATGAATTAGAGATCAACTGTTCTAACTTTAGAAATTCACCAAAAATTGTACAAAAATTATTAAGAGTTATACCTTACATGCATAGATTCCTTATTGAGTCTATTGTTATGGGAAATAAACGGCATGGTCGTTGGAATTTTGTACAGGGAGAAATTTGGTTTGTAGTGCACAGGTGTTAGAGTGGTCATACCCTGAAATAGGGGAGACTTTAACTAATAAAATGTACTATTTTGATTAACCAAAAATTTTGGAAATTTTATGGAAGAAAGGAAAATAAGTCTAGTTTCAGGGAAAATTAACGGAACTTAATTTGGAGTTTCGTAGCTCCAGATATAAATAATTTAGTGACTGTTGCTCAGGAAGACAGCTTGTAGTGAACTTGAGAATATGTTGTAAACATTGATAAAACAAGTTAATGAGTTGCTTATTGTTTTCATATGAACTTACTAAGCGAAAGCTTACCCCCCTTCTTTCCCATGTTTTTTAGAGTTTCCAGGTTAGCTCGGGTTGGAGGCCATAAGAGATATTATCACCCTATCGAGTTAACGTTATCGGAGTAAGTAAACTCAAGTGATTCGAGTCTATGGCATGTATAGGGTTTTAATGTGAGTATGTAATATTATGATTTAGCCAAAGGCATTGGCTTGTTATTAAGGTAGTATTAGTTATGTAAATTGGCCTATGTCGGCTGATATCGTTATGGGCCCATATGATTATTCTTCTGCATTTATGTTATTATTTCTTGTGATGTGGCTTACAACATGTATGCCTAGAGATTGAATTGAGATTCATTGATGAGCTAGTAACTAATGCAGGATTAAGTGATTGGTAAATAGTTAATAGTGCTTCATGAATGGTTTGTGATGTAATGATAGTTATGTCTAGTATGTGGTAATGATATGGGCAAATTCTATAATATTTATTGCATAAGAAAATAACTTGAGCATAACATGTTTGTAGATGTTTAAGAGCTCATTTATGTCACGTTGTATGTTATTGGATAAGTATGTATCTATGCATATGGTGTGAGAGTGATAAAAGGCTTAATAATTAGCCTATTTCTGGCCACACGGCCTGAGCACATGGGCGTGTGAAGCCTTAACGCAAGAGATTTTTTTAAGTTTTTCATGAGTTCTCGATTGGGTCCCGAACCACTCCAGATGTATGTTTTGGGCCTCGTAAGCCCGTATATGGGACATATTGTATGTGAAAAGAAAATTTTTTAACTATTTGAGATTTCATGGCCCTGTTTAGTATAAAAGTGTTAGTAAAAGTCAGGTAGCACCTCGAACCCCGTCCTGGCGTCGGATGCGGGCGAGGGGTGTTACATATGGTATTATCCATACTGAGTTATGGCACGTAGGTATGGTATTATTCATACGGAGCTATAATACTTAGGTATGGTATTTCCCATACCGAGTTGTGAAACGTAGGTATGGTATTAAACATACTGAGTTGTGAATCGTGGCACTGAGCAAACGACGTACTCAAATTCGTAAGTCGTCCCTTAATTTGACATGTGTGAGTAAGTGATAATTGAGGATAAATGTTGAACTATGAATTGATATTTGGGTATTGAGCTCAATTAAGTGAACTCATCGTTTGAAATTATATTTGGCAGGAATTGAATGTTTAATATTATTTATTGAATTGGTTGTGAATGCTTGGTAAGATTGTTATTATGAACCTATGAACTTACTAAGCTCCCAAAGCTTACTTTGTGTGTTAATGGTTTCTGTAGATTTGCGTGATATAGGTGGTTGGATCAACATAACGGGAAGCTCCAGAGTTACATCGGTAGATTTTGAATACAACTTTTGATTTATATGGCATGTATAGGACAGGGTTGAAAGATGTAGTTTTGAAATATTAAAATTTGTATGTTTGAATATCTATGCTCTGAAGTTATTTTGGTAAGGTAATGAATGAAAACATTTTGACAAAATTAGGATAAAGTAGTATTATAGTATGTTGGTAGATGAAAAACTTATGTTTTGGTTGATTTGGTTGATTGGTTTGGACATATTTGTGTATTTGAAGGTTGTGTGCAGGTAGATTACAAAAAAGGTGAGAAATGTGGTCTTAAAATGGCCTATTTTCGTCCACACGGGTTGACATATAGGCGTGTGTCTATGCCGTGTGTGACACATGGTATGCCCTACGGACACGTGTTGTAGCCGTGTGTCCCCTGCACATTAAAATTTAAAAGCAGAATGCTCTGAATTAAGCACACAGACAGAGACACGGGCGTGTGTCTCAGTCATATGGGTAACATGGTCATAGACAAGGCCATGTGATTTGGCCGTGTGAACCTGCACTTAAATTGTAAAATTTAAAATAACCATACGGCCTAGCACAGAGGCGTGTGACTTGGCCGTGTGACTTGGCCGTGTAACTTCAATTTATTCATAGGATGTAAGTCAGAGATTTACACAGGGTCAGGACATGGGCGTGTATAATCACACGGCCTGCCCACACGGGCGTGTCCCTAAGCCACACAGACGTGTGAGCTATGCACGTGCGAAAAATTTAATAGTTTCGTGAAAATTTCTCTGAGACTCAGAATAAGTCCTGACTCGATTCTAATGTTCATATTGGGCCTCGATGGTCTATTTAAGGGATGGTTTGAATATTTTCATTTATGAATGGTAAATTTGACTTGAATTGATTATACATACTTAGTTATCCTCGATAATACTCTACAACCCTGTTCCGGCAACGGATACGGGTTAGAGGTGTTACAGTATCTTTAATGCCTTTGAGCCTAGCACTTACGTGTTTTAGTATGGTATAGTTATTTCTCTTTTGAGCTATCTCGGTGTGGTGTAGTTCACTCGTGTATCCACATTCATTTTTACTACAGTTGCATTAGACAAAACGTTAAATTAAATATGATTTTGAGTAATGAAAAATGAACATGATATAACATGTTATGAATCACTCTAGATATAATTGGCATGGTATGGATGAGTAACTCATTAAAAGGAATTGGGAGTTATATAATCATATAAGAAATGACACAGTTTTGTTTGTAATTATGATATTTGACACTTGAATGTGTGTATATATATGCTTTACCTTGCATTGTAATGCTATGTGCCTTGTTTAGCTAAATTTGTGCTTAGTTCACTTCGCATTTTGAACTTATTGAGCATTGAATGCTTACTTGCCATTGGTTTTTTACCTTTAGATCTTCAGCTATTGGAATTCTCAAAGCGTACTTGGTATATATACCACATATCTATAAGAGTATGCTTATTTTTTTTATAATGTCGTGACATGTACATAGGGTGTCTTTTATAAGTAATGGTTAAGGTTGTCTTTTATAAGTAATGGTTAAACTCATGCAAATAAGTGTTAAGTTTGATCTTGTTATGATGAAGTTAGAAAATGCCTAGTTATTTGTTATATATCGTTTATCAAATCATTTTTGTTATCATAAGCTTTATTATTCTTTTGTGCATAGGTTTATTTGATATGGTGTGAAGTTGTTATGTGGTAACAAGTTGATTGGATGGTAATTTGGCATTTGAAATTATGTCTACAATGCAATGTGTTGAGTTTTTGGGTCATTTAGACCATTTGAGATTGGTATTTAGCAGGTTCAGGGAAAAATATGCAAAATTTAGGGAATTTTTCCTTATTAGTGTCGTGACATTAAACCTATATTTCCATTGTTGCGACATTCCCCTATTGAAGTCACAACCCTTAGCCTATTGCCTTTAATGTCACGACTTGCTTTTGCTGAAGCCATAACACGAAACCCTCTACCATCAATGTTACGACATTCTCTTGTCGAAGTCACGACATCAGATTACTGTCTTCATGTCGTGACTCAACCCTTTTAAAGTAATGAAATAAAGTTATTGCCCACATTGTTGTGACAGTACTCATTGATGTTGCAACAACACCCACCTATTTAATTATTTTTTACATTTTAGTCCCTCAATTGTTATCGGGGTATCATGAGAGCTTTGTAAGCCTACTTATAACTTGGATTTGAATAAATAATGTTTTTAGAAATATTAAATATTGACTATCTTGTATGAATTGTCTTCCTAGATTTTGAAATGAAAGTGTAGTTACTTTGGCAAAGAATGTGGTGCCTCATATCTTAGACCCGACGATCGGGTTAGGAGTGTGGTGTTACAGTTTTTGTTAATAACATTTTGACTAGATTGCATTGGCGGGAATTGGGAAGGATTTTCATAACCTATGGAAAGGGAAAGGTTGTGGATGTTTTCATCTCACAAAAGAGAAGCAGAAGCAATAAGAGACTTGGTTTTATTCGCTTCTTTTATATTGATAATGTTGAAAGGGCTACATATCGATAATAATTGTATGAACGATTCTTCTTTGTTAACTTGTTGAAATTAATACCACATCAACAAATTTAACCCAAAGAAATATTTTTTAACTGTGCCAACAATAGGACCAAATTTTAAAATCTAAAAGATAAATAGACTAAATTCTTAAAAATAAAAATATAAAAATTAAATTCTAAATTTGCAAAAAGTGTATAATGAATCATGGTGGACTTAACCAAAATATAAGTACGACAATAGCCTATTTGTCTCTCGTTTTGCCTCGCTCCGTATTTCCTCTTCCTTTTTTCTGTACCAAATATAATTATTAAGAAACCGTTTTAGTTTTACCGCCGGAAAGAGAAAGGTTTCGATAATTTTATAGAGTTACGATTTAGGAAAATCCTGGGAGAGGAGAAAGATGGTATCGTCACCTGTCGTGAACACGTATCCACTGTCCAGCTACACCTTCGGCACCAAAGAGCCGAAGATGGAGAAGGACACGTCCGTTGCCGATCGCCTTGCTCGCATGAAAGTCAAGTAATTTTTTACCACTTTCTCCTTTTTTATTTTCGTTTTTCAATTACATTTTTTGCTGGATTTTTCAAAAACCCTAGATAAACCCCCAATGATCCTTTCCGTTTCCCTGATTGCTAAGCTAATGTTCTATTTTTTTATAATGATGTTTTATTTTTATTTTTTAATTTGCGATTAAGACGCGTTTGTGTTTTGATCTATCACATTTAATCAAAAGGAGATTCGTTTGGAACGGAGGAATTTATGAATCAAAAACGAAATTACTGATAAAAATTAAATTTGAACTGGGGTTTGGGAAAGTTGTCTACTTTTCTTTTTCCCTGTTTGTGGGAAGGGTTTCTCTCTCTCTCTCTCTTAAAGGAAAATGGTGCCTCATTTAAAAAAAAAAACCGCTTCCTATAAAGAAAGTGGAAAAAGAATGCACCTTCATATCGCTCATTTCCAAAATCCCTAAGCAAAACCCAAGCAAATTCAGGCTCTAAACTAAAATGTCCCATTGAAGGAATAGTTATGGTTCGACAAGTTTACTGTTAAGACTGGCATGTTGAAACTTTAGTTTATACAAGCTCAAGTTTGTAATTGCTTCTTTGGATTGTGAATTGCAGTTATATGAAAGAGGGCATGAGAACAAGTGTTGAAGCGATTTTACTGGTATGTTAATGTGCTTCTGGTTTGCCATAATGTCATAATATGCTCTGTTAGAATTTACCTTGTAATGTTTATGATTCATTATCTTTTGTGAAAATTTATGGTAATATTTTTCACTCCTTGATTTCTCCACATGGTAGTCATGCAATCATGTTTTATTGCTTTTATTTTGAATTATTAAAATGATTATCCTCTGTTGCCTATTTTATGTAGATTTGACTAGTTATATTCATTGCACTGAAACTTTTGAAACACTATGCTCTTTGTTGTATTTAACTTTGTCATAACAATAGTTATCTTTATTGTGAGATGATAAATGCATTTTATTGGGGATTGGGTGCTTCATCATTTTAATGAAGTGGAAAAATTAGAATACACCGTAAATTTTGAAGTTATTGTGAGATAGTAACACTAACATTAGAGATTTGGAACTACTGTATTTGGAGATGTCGGCTTTTTAAAGTTGACATGTTCAATATTTGGTTAAATGATTCCATTCAGAAAGAAAAAGATGATTCAAGAGTGTTATAAAGTCTCTTATTCTTACATTTCAAGGCCATTATTTTATTTGTCATTAAGGTTGTATATTAGTCATTTAGCGAAGGAGGAAAAGGTTTGTAATTGTATATCAGCTTTTCGTTTTTATCAATTCTGCTGCTCTGATATTTCAGTTGGTTCATGCTTAAGCATATGCTGTCTCATTTTTTGTCATAGAATGGGAGGTTTTTGCATCTCAGAGATCTATAGCTTGTAAAAGTGTATATGTATGATCACAATAGTCAACCTGGCAGAAATTTTCAACTATGTCTTGCATATGTAAAGAGAAGATTATGCCTCAAGAAAAGAGGAATGACATCCTAATACATAATGTATTCCTTTCTAGAGGCACTAAACATTTGTATGTTTTAAATTGACTATGGTAATATCTATAAAAGAATTAGCATTCCTTTTTGCCATTATGAGTTTGTGTTATACTTTTGCTACATCCTTCTTTACCTGTAACTTAACAATACTATTATCATTCTGTGGCTTAGCAATTAGGGTTCTAAGATGACCATTTTAATGTTTGTTCTTTGATTGCTTATTCTATTTTCTCATGCAGGTCCAAGAACATAATCATCCTCACATTCTTCTTCTGCAAATTGGGAACACATTCTGCAAACTTCCTGGTGGACGCCTGAAGCCTGGAGAAAATGGTATCATCTTATACTATCCTTTTACTTCTGCTACTTTCTGTCACCTTCTCTCCATACATCTTTTCAGCTGTGCTATTTTGGAAACTATATGTTGGTTGTAATACTTATGATCTTTCTTTTGGCTTCAGAGATTGAGGGTCTGAAGAGGAAGCTGACCAGCAAGCTTGGAGCTAATTCACCTGCTCTTGTGCCAGACTGGCAGGTATAGATTTGTAGTATTTATCTCACTAGGGTGAGGAGAGCAGGTTTCCCTTTCTGTGTCCTTTGAACTTTGCAGTGATGTAATATGCAAACAATTTCTTTCAATGCTAAATTCTGTTCCTTGTTACATTATTGTAGATTGGTGAGTCTGTGGCCATCTGGTGGAGGCCCAATTTTGAGACAATGATGTATCCATATTGCCCTCCCCACATTACAAAACCCAAGGTATTAGCAGCTTCATGTTACTTATGAACTATGCTATCTTTTCTCAACTTCCTCTGTCATTAATATTGCAGGAGTGCAAGAAGCTTTTCCTCGTCCACTTGTCTGAGAAAGAGTACTTTGCAGTACCGAAGAATCTGAAACTTCTTGCTGTACCATTGTTTGAGCTCTACGATAATGTGCAGGTTAGGAGTATACCTACTTCCCAATCCATTTTTCAACTTGATTTATAATTTGAGTTTGCACCTCTCTTCTGTTTCTTATTTGAGTTGTAGAAGATTTTAAAAGCTTGGGAAAGCGTAAATGGAGAATGAACTGTGTGTTTGTGGCAAATTACTGTTATCAAATCATATGTTTCTTATCTTATGTCTGCTATATCACGTTATTACCACAAAGTCTTTTTTTAGGTCTCTTTTGCCTTTCCTCTGTATTTCTACTGTTTTAATGAAATGGTAAATAGTAGGTTCGCTGCTTAGATATGCCTTACTGTTTCTTTTTTCTTTAAAGGATAAAATGATTGCTTTATTGCTCTTCTGGTTCTTTGTAACAAACAACATTTAAACGTTGAACAGAGATATGGGCCAGTCATATCAACCATTCCTCAGCAGCTTTCTAGATTCCAGTTCAACATGATCAGTATATGACTTTGGCATGGGATGCCAAGATTGTGAATCTTTCTGCTCGCTTTCTGACAGCTACATCATGAGAGTATCGCTTTGGTTCCAAGAGCTGTTGCCTGTACGCAACGGTATATAATGAGAGACGTGTGTTATTTACTTTTCCTAATTTGCTTGACCGAAAATTTGATGTATGGCAAACTCTAGTACTTTAATTTGGTTACGAACCATTTGGCATTACTAGTCACAGCCCATCATGTCTGCGTCCGTAACCACCCTAGTCTCCCTACTTGGATGGTTTATATTAACGGTTTTATACGCTATCAGACCTGTTAAGATGCCATTGTTTTGAGGTTTAATGTCATGTATCTTGGTCATGGATGTGTGAATGTTTTCATACAGAACTGCTTGGCTTTGCTTCCATAGTAATTAGTTATGTATGTCCTGCAAGCATGATGCTAAATGTGAGCAGAACTTTCATTTTAGGTTTTTCAAAACGCTCTAATCCAAACTTTAAAAAATATATATATTAATTGGACCTGTGGGTGCTAAGTGAAATCATGTGATTGAAATTGTACCCGATTGAGATATAAACCACCTTACTAATATATATATATTTTGAAGTTTCACTAATAAATAGATCATTTACAATTCTGACTAATTACAATATAGAATTCAATCAACATAACGCATAGTGAATGAAAAATTGGACAAAAGCTGGATGAATCAACATAATGTATAGTGAATAAAGAACCGGACATAAACTAGATTACTTTGAAAAGAATTTAACAAAATTCACATGTTGCAATTAAATTTAAATTTGGGCCATCGAGGTCTAAAACATCAGCCTTTATTAATAGTACCAAGGTCTCTTAGCTATTAATTCTTGATTTTGAACAAAAGCTGGCTTATTAATTTACATTTATTAGGCTTTTCCCTGGTTTGCTCTAACCATTATTCGACATGTATTTGCTAAGAAATCCCTCAGAAAAACACCTGCCCTGCTTGTTTTAATAGCGTCTCTCTTTTTTTTAATCACTTTACAAGGCAGTAGTAGTTTACAACATTTCATCTTTCCCATCTCAAATGCTAACGTATTGGGGTTTCCGGGAGGCCTTAACCCAGTAGAGTTTCGAAGGATCTCAGAACTAGTGTCTCAATCTTTATATATGTATATATATACAAGAGGGTTTCCGAGTTCTAAACGTATTGGATCTCATAACACTAGTGTTTCGACTGATATAAAATAACAATCTGAGCTGCCAACATAAAACCAAATTCTGTTTACCTAGAACATGGATTCAGGTGAGTTGCAGTAATTTGTGTCTTAAATGTATGTTTAGTGTTGTATAACTTGTATGATCTTGGTCTTGTGTTTTTACAGATTGGGCAGGGTTATCCAGGGACCTGGTTGATTTGATATTAGCACGACTGGTTTCCGTGTCTGATTATTTGCGATTTGGAGCGGTATGCAAAACGTGGCACAGTGTTGCAATGGACAGAATCAACAACTTCTGCCTCCACAACTTTCAATGCTCCTTCTCCCTACCCATGTCTTCCAATGCTTCTTGTCCCTAGAGATGTCCAAGGTATTTGGAATCTATCGCTCTTCATTTTATTCAATCCGCTGGACAACGTATCAGTTTGCATTACTTTTACTCTTGTAATACCTCCATTCTCGTTTAGGCATTAGGGCTAGGCTCCAATGATTGATCATTGCATTATTACAACGTTGCAGTATTTGAATTTAGCCTAAGAAAAAAGCTTGTATTTTCTGCTAACCCAGAATCAAGCCCTGATGATTACATGGTAATGGCTATACTTGGTGAGTCTGGTAGACTAACGTTTTTTAGACCAATCATAGGCATTACCCAAAGACTTTGAAGATGTGTTTTATGCAGTTGATTGGAGAGGGAATGTCTATTCTTTTAACCTCATTGATGACCCATCTATCCAATGTTATTGCCCCTTACAGTATCAGATTCGACAGACAAACATTATGTTGTAGAGTCAACTACAGAGAACTATTGATGGTTTGAAGGATAATGGAGCAGCATGAAGGATTATGGGTGTCAAGCTCTGGAAACTAAACAACTATTGCAAGGGATAGGAATGGATGAAGATGAAAATCAAGGAGATTGTGCTTTTCAATCATCATTAAATTAGTCAATAAAACCTTCATTTGAAGATTGCATGAACCTAATCGATTGCAGCATTCATGTCACAAACTAGGAGTTGCCTTATAGATAGAGCAACTAAGCTAAAACCATACTGAAAAGCTGGATTGTAAATATTAAAACATAAATAATGTACTTCGATCTATAATCTACATGATTCAAACATTATTGCATCAAACTTGTTACTTACAAATCAATAAGTAATTTGTTCCAAATGGTATAATACTATATCTATATACACACACAGAATAATGAACAATGGCCAATGCTTCACTACATAAAACCAAACCAAAGACATCCTAAAAGCAAATATACAAAAGATCCCATTTCCTAAACCAGAGGAATTTGACCCTCAAAAACAACCAAGGACCTTGTTCGGAGTAGTTCCGGTGGCACGGTACTTGGCAGCTATCTCCTCAGCCTTGAGAAGATCTTCCCCACGCTTGGCTTCAACCATAGCTTTCTTCTCTTCTGCTTCCTTGTGGATTAAGGCTATTTTGTTTTTCATTTTCTCCACATACTCAGCTTTCTGCTTCTCTAGTTTTTCCTGCATAACATTTAAGAGTATTAGCTTTCTTCTCTTCTGCTTCCTTGTGGATTAAGGCTGAACAGTTATATAATTCAGGGTTGGCGGAGGTATTTCAGTGGATTTAAGCACCGAGTGTTGTTTGGGTTGGGGTTAAGGAAAGATTAGGAATGGAATTAGTACCTCAAATCTTTTTCAGCTCAGCTTCCAGAGCAGCTTTCTTGCTGTTTTCCCATGCCTCGATAGAGGAAAGCTTTTTATGAGCTCTGCCCAACATTTTCAATAAACTCAAGAGTTTGAGTAACATAAAAGCCAGAAAATCTAAACCAAAAGCAGTTAAAAAGTATAATTTTGTTGGCACTTGGTATATTATGTTATGCAAAAATTCACACCACCAAGTTTCCTCAATGATTTCAAAGAAAAAAAAACCAAAGTGAAGAACAGTTCATACTTGTTTTCAGCTTTGCTTCTTTCACTCTCTTCCCAAGCTTTGATCAGTGATATTCGCTTCTCTGTCGCAACTCTAGCAAGCACAGTATCTGGATCATAGTAATTACATTTAAACCTTCATAATGAATCAAGTATTAATAAACCTTAAGATACGGAGAAATTACCTCGGTCCACAGTACTCTCCGTGCTCTTTTCCTCAGTCGGTTCCGCGGCCTCTGCCATAAACACCAAAATTAAATTTAAAAGGAAAAAGATAACAACAATAGTAATCCTATCCTAATATTAAACTAAACAAGGAAAAAAACAAAAAAGGTATATACTTTGGAGTGCGGCGGACTCAGCAGGTTTTTCTTCAGAGGGAGGAGGCGGGATTACGGATTTTTCCTCCGCAACGTCTTTGGGGGCTTCGGGAGGTGGTTGCTCCGAGGGGGTTACGGTTTCAACCTTCTTGGGTTCTTCCTCTGCCATGCGTTATTTGCTGACAAGAATCCTCAACTGATGGACAACAAAGCGAGGTGAAAGAGAAGACAAGAAAGATTAAAAGAGAAGGGAAAGGATGTTATATTTGCTGGTTTGATTGACAGAGCTGATCTGCAATGGTAGGTACAAGTGGTTTATAGTGCGTTGGCTGAGAGTGACTCAGTCGGGCAAAAGCTTTGAGTGAGAACTTGATATTCAACCTGCCTAACCTTTTCTAAACACCCAAGTTATCATCAACAAATACAATTAAAAAACGAAAATCTTTTTGATTTCTGTGGTTTTGTCTGTTCATTTGAATGAATAAATGATTGAAAGGTTAAATTTTTTTGACAATCCTTTCGTTGTTGGGTTTATTTTTCAAAGATGGGTGGGGTTAAAAGCTCGTGACTTGAGCCGTAAGTTTTGAATTAGTGCAGAATGAACCAACATCATGCCAATAAGAGTGCAAATTCTCATCCTGATTTAAGGTGCAGTGGGAAGTGTCATAATCAATCGATTGGAGCTAAAATAATTGAATTCAAAGGAGATTAGGTTCAATCATGCAATCATCATTTGCTAATACTTTATTATTTTTATGGAGCAAAGCATGGATGAGAGATCTCTCTCTTTCCCTCTTGTTTGAAATAAGTTAGGATTAGGCGTAATACAGGGGTTAGGTAAAACTCTATGGCCACCTTTGGTTAAGTCTAATGGAATAGGGTTGTAATGGAATAGAACTGTAATGGAATAGAGTTGTAATAGAAGAGAACTGTAATAGTAATTCAATTGTTTGGTTGAATGGAATGGAATAGAACTGGAATAATATTTTTGTGTTTGGTTGAATAGAATAAAGTTGTAATAGCATAAGAAAATAAGCTGAAATGACCAGAGTACTTTTAGCAGAAATTTTGTTAAAAGGATGATTATTGTTATTAAATTTAATAGGATTATTATTAGATATAATTTAATAAAAATAATAATACATAATTTAACCCTATTTTAATAAATTTATTATTAATTATAATTTAACAATAATAATATATAATTTAATAATATTCTTAATATAGCAATTATTAAAATATAAATTAATAAAAATAATATATAATATTACAAAAAATAATATACAACCTACTCTATTATTTTTAAAATATAATGCATATTTAATGTGTTAGAATATTATTAGCAAAACAAATAATTTAGCATATATATCATAATCTCTGTGTTACTTGAAGAATAATTTAAAAGAATAATTTCAAGAATATATTGTCTCAAATATTTTTACTCATAGAAAGATATTGATATACAGCAAAAGAACTAATGAAATTGTTATATTGTGTATATATATTTTTAACATATTTTCGTTAATTTATTTATGTTGCTAGACGTGTATAATATAAAAATTTCATGTAAAAGTAAAAATGAACAATATAGATTTAAATTTGTAATCACAAACTCTCATGCAACTTCATTTTTACATGTGCCAAACTTCACAAAGAGCATTGATTGAAAGTATCTATTCAGAAAGAATAGCATTAAGGTTCCTTTAAAATATTGACCGAGAGTATTCTATAGAATCAAATATGATAATACAAGACTATTTTAATCTAATATATATTAATAGAAAATTATTAAACATATAAAGCTTCCCTGCATCAATGACTGAATGTATTTTAGAAGCTGGAAAATACAAAGCAAGAATACCAATAGACTGAATATACTTGAATAACATGCAACCATTGGCTCCTCTTCTTGAAAATTTGTAAAGCTTTTGCAGTTGCAATCAATGGAAACTCAGTATCCTAAGCTACCCATTTGTTAAATCCAATAAATTAGTTACAGCAATTGGAAAAGGACCAACGATGGCTACTGCATACACTTCCCTGTAAAAGAAAATAGTAATAATAACAACTCAAGGTCAGGGTCAATACAAGCCAACATAATAACATACAATAGTGAATCAAGGCAGAAAAGTAGTCACTTGAATATCTTTCAAGTAGCCTCTAAAATGAGATAAGATACAAATCAAAAAAAAAGAAAGAAAAGAAAAAAAAAGAAAAGAACATATATAATGAGAAACCAAAAAGTGTTTGAATTCAATCATGGCAGAACAGTATTCACCTTGGCATCTTTCCCCCAATCCGTAATGTAAGATATAACATAAATGTGAATGAAACATAGAATGTTGAATCAATGGTGAAATACATCTGCATTGTTCATTAGATAAACAAAGGCATTAGAATTCAATCATGGCAGAGCGGTATTCATTTCGGCATCTTCCCCCCAAACCGTAACATAAGATATAGATACAAGTTGGCTAAAAGAGTGTCCAAATAGTAAAAGATGCGAGACAAGTTAAGTACGGCCATTGCAAACCAATCTGTTACTGCATCAACAGAGAGCTCTCCCTCAAACCCATACAATAGTGTCAATTTAATATATCAGCAGTACAGAAAAAAAATTGTAACAAGTACAGAAGACATTTAATTACAGTAATTGGAGATATAGAAAAATGTATAATGTAAACATAAAAACAAAGATATTGCTTTTCACTATATAAAAAAACCAGTGCTTCATGTATTTTACTTATCCTTTATTAGTATTTATCATTTTTCTCTTTTGAATTCAAACCTCAAATGTATCTTACCAGATAAGACAGTCTGAAGTTTTACAACCACTGAAGGAAGACTTATATACATTATTATTAAGTTAAACTGAAGGTAGAAGTGCTTGGTCATGCTGAAGTTAAAGTTTCAAAAGGATAAATGAAAAAACAGCAGTTTCCAGTTGTGAGTGGTATAGCATCTACTTGGGGGGAGAAGAAAGTATGCCGAAGAGAACTTAGCTAGTTCATACAGAAAGAAACATAAATTGCTTCCATTTAGAGAATACAATCTGAATTCCTCCATCATTTGGCTGCTTCATGGCACCAACATTTCGCTCAATAATTGGCATAATTGGAAGCACAATAGTGGGGATTATATCATCTTCATCACAAAACCATGACTTTGTCATTCCAGATTGCTAGGTATAAGGCATACACACTGCTGATATTAATGCAACTGACAACTTTAATATAAATAAGTTCAGTCTTCATCGAAGAAAATCAAGCGAAGTTATGTTTTAGCAGGTTATAAGAGTACCACTAACCATTCCTGAAGAAGAACCGGCCCACTGGTTTTCTCTCAGAAAGGTAGGCCGGAACTTGAACCTCACCATGTCATAGATAACTAAGAACTGTCACATCTACATTGTAATGAGCAAATAAATATTCTTACTAGATCCCAAACTTTCAGCAAAAGAGCATACCAATTCTTTTCCACAAATTAACAAATTGAGCAGATTGACTGCTGCCAGATGAATACACCTAAATGTAAATATCATTAGAATTTATTATGATTTAGTAAATCATCATGGGGGGGTTGAACCGCAGATAATCCATGATAAAATTGCATAAGCACTAACTGGTAATAATAAATCTAAAATCCATAACCAAAAGCAAACAGAACATGCATATTCACCAGTGTAAAGGCTCCACAAGAATTCAAGCTAAATGAGTAGTGTGTTAATTCACAACTGTAAAATCTACTGCATATCTGCTCATATAATTCACAACTGATACAAGACTTGAGTTTAGAAATTCAATTGAGAGAACTTTACTCATTCAAATTGCACCTCTACATGCCTGTATTTCCTCATGAGTCGAATAATAGATGAGGTGAATTTGGCAAATACCTGGCATTCCTTGTGTGGCTTGGCTTTTGAAATAACCCTAAAAATAATAATTTTCTTAAGATTTGGGCATCGTTTTAGCAGCTCCTCTATCCTCCTCCCTTTTCCTTCTCCTAAAAAATACGAAAAGGTATACATATACAAACAAATATCCGGTAGGGGAAAATATGTGCAGAATCGATTAGCTTCAGGTACTGTACCTGAAGGAGAATCAAATTGGATGACTTGATTCAATTTGTCTATGATTTTAGCCAAATCTTTGAGAGGAGGAGTTGACTCGAATAATAAATCGATCTCCTCGTGAACAGTTGCAGAATCCATTTCAATTCCCCTTGGACAAATCATCAGAAACAAAAAAAAATCAATCAAAATGCAAAACAAACCCTAGTTGAATTGAACTTACAACAAAATCCAGTTGATTTGGCCTTCAAGTTGATCTGCTTCCTTTTAGATTGATTTGAGCTTGAGATTGTCGAATGACCAAAAGAAAACAAAAGTTGAAACCGTTAGAGAAAATTTAATCTAAGAAAGGGTATTTTTGGAGGAGAAAAAAAGGGTCATTCGATGGGGAGGTTGGAATAGCCATTCGGCACCTCCTCCTTGGAACGGCTATTCGGCGATTTTTAGAATGAACCTGTAATCTCCATTCGACGTTTTGAGCATTCAGCCAACCAAACGGCTGTTTTCCTTTAAAGTTTTGAACCGTGTCGTAATGGAATAGCAATTCCATTGAACCAAACATAGTGTATATTCCTTAGATTTGATGGTTTGAAGGATGGTTTTGCTTTAAATGACAAAGCATTAACATTTATTAATATATGATTTAGGTCTAAGAACCCCCACCCAGTGATGCCAACTTTAGGTTTACCTCGATGTCCTTTGATTTCCCTTGCTGTCTTAATGTGCACTTACGGTGATTTATTTTAGAGGAATCGTTTCTACATTCATGACCTTTTTTTCTTTTAGCTATTTCATATTTATATATTCTTTCCATTTTCGCTTTTACTGTCATAATCGTTAAACTATTAAAAGGAATCAAATTAATTTTTCTTAATAAAAAAACGGACTAAAACATTAACATTTTTAACATGACAACTTGTATAGATTCATGTATATTTTATACTCTCTTTTTTTCTTTTAAAAAAAAGTATAGTTTTATAATTTTTCTGATTATTTTTATAAATTTTAAATTATTTATTTGCGTAGTATATAAAGTACATGTAAATTGACATGTCAACATCATTAAAAAATTAATATTTTAGTTAGTATTTTCATTTAAAAAATGATCAGATTAATAAAATATATAAATATTAAAAATTAAATTTATTTAAAAAATACTAAATTAAAAAAAATATATATATAAAGGTGGAGATTGAAATTTTTTTAATTAGATTTAATAACTAATTATCTAGTTAGCTCACATTTAATTTTTGCATTGTGGTAGGTAAGCCTTGCCCTCTCGTAGCAGTGGCCTGAGTTTAATTTGTTAAATGCCCATAGAGGTATTAATTAAAATGGGGTATATTTTGAAGAAAAAATAAATTATATTTTTGGTGAAAAAGTGAATATAAAAAGTAGTTTTAATAAAGATAGCTTAGAATGAAACTCATAGGATCACAAACTAAAAATTTAAATTACCACCCATTGCTGCTTGTTACTTTCTTCTTCAATGTAAGTTTGGTGAGTTAAAACAGAAATATAAAAATTAAGATTCAAAATTAAGGTTTATAATGGGCCAACATTCATATGATTACATTTCGTGATTGAGACGAACTTTTAGTGAGCCTAAGTATTCAACGTATGAGAATCTTAACCCGCAATGCATAAATCTTTTCTAAAATGCAGGCTCCTCGATACAAGGAATGCCGCCAATCCCTCAACCAATAATCCCCTAAGGTGAATAAACAATTTGTAGTAGTCCCATTGCTATAAAAAGCATGTCTTCACGAAATAAAATATACATCTTCCACAAAATGACATAAGAATGAGATATATTTTCTAATTATTATTATTATTATTATTATTTGGTTGGAAAGGGAATATCTGAGAATAAAATGATTCAGAAAATCTATTTTTTTATATGCCTTTTTGGTTTTTATAGAAATGGAAAATGATATAATAAACCATATAAAATATCTTGATTTAAGATTCTTATCCTATCCAAAACAAATTTATTAGCTTCTGGTTTGATTTCAATCAAATCATTATTCTAAATGAATTTATATCTTTATAATGAATAGTTGTGCTAATCATATGATAAATTTTGCTTAAGAAATGTTGGTCGGCGTGCTCCTAAAAGTTGAAAGGTGTGTCTAGATGGAAGTGTGTTTACTTCTGGTAAGGTTAAAAATAGTAGTGGCGTGAGATTAGTTACCGTAATTTTAAGATAAAAGATTCCATCACACTACAATCATCGCCCATCCAAAAGGGGGCCTAACTTCGTTTTTTTAGGCGGGCATGAGTAGTCATGAGACCGTGTGAATTTAGCTTATAATATTCTATCATTTTGTACAAAAAAAAATCAATACACAAGCTAGATTGTGTTCACATGAAAGTTGATACCACCAGATGATGTAGTCTAAAATCGGAAATATATTTTTATTTGACTATAAATTACATATTAGAACTTATTTGTTGCAATGTTTAAGAAATTTTATTATCTCTCAAGCACAATAAAACTTTCATTATTATTAGATTATAATATATCTATGATACAAGTGAAAAATAAAATTATGTAATAAATATATTTATATAAAAAAAATAAATAAGGCTTTTTTTTAGCACAAAGCACAAAGCACATAGAATAATTTATAGCAATGTGAAATTAATAGACTTTTGAAGTCACTTTATCCCAACGAGAGGTTTCTCACGTCAAGTGGTCTAAATCTGAATGTTGTCATCCAATGTTGATTTCCTAGAGGAGGAATTTGATATCATCAAGTGTCGAATGAAGTTTCTATCCAAAATTGAAATGTCCTATCATAATATTCCTCCATTTCTTGCTTACATTAAGAAACCTGCAATGATTAACACCGAAGGGTCTAAGGAGTAGGAGAGCAGTTCTTAGGGTGAGAATTCGCACAAGGGCTTTGTTATTAATTCTAAAGCTATGAACTGTCGTCAGTTGAAAACCGTTAGACTCCTAGGCCATGGCAGCTCCTCCAATTACGTTTTTCTATTTGTTCTGGATGACGCATAATGAGAAAAGCCATTGTGTGGTAGTGGAAGGGATCGCTTGAGTTGAAGGTAATATTCTTTTATTTTGAATAGATGTACTACTGCTTGAGAACGAGCTAAGGATTGGTTAAGTCATCGCAGAGATAATTTTGATTGTCACCATAGGTGATGGGTTGGAGTTCTTAAAAATAAGATTATTTTTTGTTCCCCAAATGGTCCAAAGGGTGTTTTCCATTGCTGTGTAAAATTTCCTTGAGGATTCTGCTAATATATCATTTACTTGTAGCCAATTCAGAATCCATCAAGAGATGGGAATGCCATTAAAGGAGTTCGTTTGGATGGCCAAGGGGGATCCAAACCAAACGACTCTTGCAAAGAGGCAAAAGTGGAAGAGATGATCCATAGTTTCCATGTCAGCTTTGCAAAGAGAGCAAGTAGGATCATTAATCAAGAATCTTTTGTTAAGAATGTTTTTTGTAGGAAGGTTGTTCTTGCAAATTTTTCACACGAAAATGATGATCTTAAAAGGGGATTTTTTAAAACGCCAGAGATTTTTCCATGCAAATTGATGTTCACTTTCAGGAGTAGCACCGTAGTGTTCCTTGTAAATTTGAGAATAATGGCTTTTGACTAAAAAGAGGCTTTTGAAGTCATTTTTCCAAACGATTTTGTCTTGCCCACCTTGGATAGAAGAAGTTCTAGTGATTAGATCAACAACTTTATTAGGGTCGGGAAGTTGTAAAGCTTTAGATTGATCGACACTGAATTTGCAGGGGTTAATAAAGCAGTTTGCCTGTGGGTCAGATTCTTGGTGCGCAACTATGTTAATCAGCGGTTTGAATGGGTTTGCTAAGATCTAACTATTTTGACCACTCTATAGTTGAATATATTTACCCTTGTTACAAATGTCCTTACTGGTGAGAATGCTTTTCCACACGTAGGAATCAGATGGTTTAGGTTTCACTAGTTCAAAAGGGTATTTGCTACAATATTTTGCAGTGAGGACTCTGGTTAGAAGGCAATGCTTGTCAGTAAGGATACACCAAGCAACTTTTTCTAAGAGTGCTTCATTGAAGAGATTCTTTTTACAAATGGAAGCACATAGAGTGTCCTAATTACAAGTATGAAGTTTTCTCTCTCCCGTGTCATGGCCCCACCAAAAAGAACTAATTCTTTTGTCCATATCATCACAAATAGAAAGGGGCGATTTAAACACGGAGTGAGGATAAAGAGGGATATAGGATAGAATGGATTTGATTAAAGTCATTCTTCCACCGAATCAGAGGAATTTAGATTTCCAAAAGGCAAGTTTCGAGTTGAGTTTTTCAAGTAGGTTGCCAAAGAATTGCCTTTTCTTGAGGATTTTCCCTATTTTTAGACCCAAATATTTTCTTGGACTGTCCACTTTTTTAGCATTCAGAATGTCGCGGAACCATTTTCTTGCATGGACTTTTGTGGTGGGCCTGAGAAAAAGTTTTGACTTCTCAAAGTTTATTTGTAATCCAGAAAGAGAGCAAAAATTTATAAGAAAAGATTTTAGCTTTTTACGTGAATGCACATTGACATCGAAGAAAATGCAACAATCATCAGCAAAAAGGAGATGATTTATGGGAGGAGCATTTCTAGAGATTTCGATATGTCTGATATATCCATCAGTTTCAGCTTCTTTGAGGAGATGATAGAGGAAATTCATGCACATGACAAATAAATAAGGAGAAAGGGGTTCACCTTGTCGCTGACCTCTATTGGGTGAGAAGCTTTTGGAAGGTGAACCATTAACTAGCACTTGATAATACACAGTGGAAATACATTGTCTTAGTATATTAATCCAGTGCTGATTAAAACCAATTGCTTCCAAAACCGTGAGGAGGAAATCCCAAGTAATTTTTTCAAAAGCTTTACTCATATCGATTTCGAAAGCAGCAAGGGAGGCTCTACCCTCAGTTTTCCTTTTGATTGTGTGGAGCAATTCAGAAGCCAAGATAATATTATTAGTGATGATTCGTGTAATGACCCAAAATTCACGGGCATCAAAAAAATATAATATCGGGCCTCCGTCTTAGTAAACCGAGTTCGTAAATAATTATTAGGAATATTTGTGAGTCTAGTAGTGTGTTTAATTAGGCTTTAATTAAGTGAAATTAGCTCAATTTAGAGAAAATAGTAAAAAGGACTAAATTAAATAAGAGGTAAAAGTTAAATTATAGGTTAATAAAAAATAAAAAGGATTAAAATGGAAATTAAGCCATTAATAAGAAATGAGGCGGCACATATGTAATAAAAATCTATGATTTTTAAATTATATAATTAATTATTTAGATATAAATTATGTTAAATTAATTTAAAACAATTATATTATAAGATTTTTATATGATAAATAAAATATGATTTTGACAAATGGACGGTGATAAAAATATACAAATGTAATAATAATAATATGTGTACAATTGTAACATATTTATTTAATTACTTTTTATTAAAGTAAATAGATATTTATTATTATTTATAATTATTTAAATAGATATTTATTATAATTATATGATATTATAATATTTTTATATGACAAATAAATAAAATGGTGACAAGTGTAAGGTGATGATGAATCTAAGTGTACTAAATAAAATATATACATTTTTAATTTATATATGTATTTACTTAATATCAAAGTAAATAGATATTTATTATTTTTAAAGATAGTTATTAATTAAATAATTATTTATAAGATTTTTATGAAATAATTAGATAAAATCATTACAAATGTATGGTATTGATCATGTATAAATGTAGAAAAGTAAATGAAATAATTATTTATAAGATTTTGGAATTTTTTAGGTTTTTGAACATAATTTATGTTGAACAAAATAATGAATTAGGGATTTAATTAAATGAATTTTAAGTTAGAATTGATTAAAGGATTAAATTGTAAATTAGGCTATAAGTTTTGTGTTGTAGGGATTAAATTGAAAGAAGTTTTAAATTAGGATCTTATTATGAACATTAGATAGTTAAGTAGAATATGGAAGGAAATTGAATAGAAATAAAGTATAAATTGAGTTAGAAAAGTAAATGAGTTAATTAGGATTAAATTGGAATTAGGATATAAATTGGATAGAAATTCAATTATTATTGTAAAATTAGTGCTGTAATTAATAGTATAATTATTTAATTTTCGTAGCTAATAAAGAATTCGAGGTATCGACACAAAAAGGGAAGGAGAAAGGTCGTCGAGGAGTAACTACAAAATTCGGGTTTGTATTACTATAATTCAAGTTATTTATTATTAAGTATTAATTTTAAATTTATTTATTTTATAAAAGTAAATATTGAGGTAAGTAATTTTATTGAATTGAATTTAGAAAATTGAATTGAATGAGAAATACATGTTAGTATTACTATAATTCGAATTTAATTATTATTAATTGTTGAATTTTAAGTTAATATGCATGGTAAGTATTAGTATTGAATTTTATGAAATTAAATTGAATTCTGGTTATATGTGAATAATTGAAATGCATATTGAATTGGGAAAGTGTATTGAATTATGATTATGTGAATTGAAAATTGATTAAAAAGTGGAAAATGATTGAATTGAAAATATGAGAAATTGCGACTAAATTGAATTGAGATTTATATGTGATCTGGAAACCCTATTAACTAGTCGGGCTGAGTCGGATATAGTTGGCATGCTATAGGATTGGAAGTGTTCAGGGATACTTCGACCTCAAGTCGATGAGACACTGGGTGTCACTATTTTACTTCGGATAGATTCGATGAGGTACTAGGTACCACTTTACTTCGGCTAGGCCGATGAGACACTGGGTGTCAACTTTGCTTCGAACTATCCGATGAGGCACTGGATGTCAAACTGGTGTGTTTGGTTGGATCCGTGTATCCGCCAAAGTCCGAGTCTGTTAATAGGGGTAATTAAAAGAAAAGTTAAGTTGAATAAAAGAAATTGGTTGAACCATTGAAAGAAATGTGAAAATGGAACATGAATTGAAAATGTGATTTGAATGTGAGTATGAGAATGGAAAGCATGAACCAATGGTTCATGAATTAGATAATGGCTCAACATGAATGTATATGATTTCAATTGACGAATAGCTAAATTAAATTGTATGAATATATTGAGAAGGGCAAATTTATGTTTGAATTGGTTTAGTAAATATTAAAATTATATGATTTAATTTATATGATTATGTTTATAATTTGAATTATAGTAATACCACTAAGTATAAAATACTCAACGTACGGTTGTTTCCGTGCGCAAGTTAATAGGTATTCAAAGTCTCGGTTCAGCATCTAGGCAATCCCAACTCCAGCGCAAAACTCGGTGATGTATTCTTCTTTTAGCAAAAGTGGCATGTACATAGGTGTTAATTTGGTCACTTTAAAATGCTATATAATTTTTTTGTAAAGAATGGTATTTGGTATTTTGGTGTTTAAACTAATGAAATGGTATGAAAATTTACATGATGTGCATGGTAGAATTGGTGCTAAATTTAGAATGGATGAATGAAATTCTAATTTAATTTTTGATGGTAACATAAATGTTCATAGAGTAAATTATCAAATTATTGTCATAGGTATGATTTTAATACGATTAAACATGAAATTGCATTGGTTGAAATATTGGTTTTGGATTGCTTCTGGTTTGAAATTGCAGGAAAGGTTAGTATTTATAAAAGGGATTATATTGAGGTTTTTTTCTTTTAAAAAAGAGTCAATTAGCAAAAGTTTTATATGAATTTAATATTATATTATAATATATTCGATAATTATTTGAAAATTAATCGTAAATTATCTGATTGTCCGGTAATGCCTCATAACCCTGTTTCGACGACAGTTTAGGGTTAGCGGGTGTTACAATTCGCCCAGGAATGAAAGCATTTTGGTAAGGTGAGATGAGCGATGGAACTGCCTTTTTGAGTTGGTTAACAACAACTTTTTAAATGATCTTGTAAGCCACATTATAGAGTCTGACTGGGCAGCAAACAGAGGGTTTAAATTCAGAAATACCTTTCGGAATGAGAGTTATAAGGGTTTTGTTGAGTTCCTTTTGAGAAAAAAAAAAGATGATGGTTAAAAAAAAGATGATGGTTGTGATATCTTCACCAATTATATTCCAATACCATTGATAAAAAAAAAAAGTCTTGCCATTAATGCTAGGGGCTTTAAGTGCTCCAATTTGAAAAACAACTTTTTTTTAGCTTAAAAGCAACAAAGGATTTAAAGAATGAGGTTAAGTCATTCTGAGAGAGATAGAAGTTATTGAGAAAAGAGATGGTTGAGTCTCTATTGAAAGGGGTAAAGCCCCAAAGAGGTTAACAAAGAAATTTATGAAAACATGCTTGATAGCTAGAGGGTTATCAACCTAGCATTTAGAAATGGGATCAAAGATTCCATAGATTCTATTGGCAGCTCTTCTCTTCGTGGTGGTGAGATGGAAAATTTTAGTTAAAATAGTAAAATAGAGATAGAGCTAGGCAAGAAAAATTGAAAACCAAAAATTGACTTGAGCCGATATGTTGGATGGTTTATGAAATAGAAGTTAAAAGCTATAGTTATCTTAATCAAATTAAATTCTTTTTTTATTTAATTTATAATTAATTTTAATTTTTTATGATGTAAAAATAAATATTTTATATTTAAAATAGTGAAAAAAACTTAAACTCTTTTGTATAAAAATATTTTTTACTTGAATTAATATTGTTCTTTAAGAAATATTTATGAACAAGATTTTAAAGTTTTACCAAATAATTTCGAACACTATAATTTGTCAAAATAAGTGTAAAATTTCAAAGCCAAAAATTAATATGAAAAAATCGAAAACTAAATTGAACCAAATTATGAAGGACAGTTTGAAAACTACAAAAAAATCCGATCAAATTGTACTGATATCACCACTAAGTAGAGATGTTAAAAAGTGTCAAGTTCAAATCTAATTATGTGCAAATAATTTTCTATTTTTTATATAAATATATAAAATGACAAAAATACTCCTAAAATTATATAATTTACTTTGTAAAATAATGATATTTTAGTCATTACCTAATTAAGTTGATATTAGATATTGTGTGACCAAGGTAGTCAATTATGTACTAATGAGCATACTATTTTTCATACTATTAAATATTTTACACATTAATGTATCTGTAGGTTAACTTTTAGTTTCTTAATAAATTATATATTATATATACATGAAAATATATTTCAATTACATCTATTTAAATATGTTTATGTGCATATATGTGTTATAAAATTATTGATTAGGTTAAATAGCTTAATTTAATAATTACATTTTAATTTTAAATATAATTATTAAAAAATAAAATGTTTTAAGATAATAAATAAATAAAAGATAACTTTAAAATATCATTTTTTTATACAATTGGTACATGTTGGTATGTATCGATACAAGTCAATATTAATCAAAATAGGCCGAAACACAGTAGATGGTTGAAATGTACTAAAATCTATGAACTACTTAATACTGATTGAAGAATGGAACGATACCTATCCACCGATATGACTAATATCAATACAGTATCAATTATCATACTCGTAACACTAACTTAAGATTTTTATTTTTTTATGCGATAACCAATTAAGATAAAAATCATAGCATCTGTCGAATAAAGTGGCAGAATACAATATTATGTCTAGAAATACATATTAATAAATATATCCAATATTCATCAAATACAAAGATATAACATAAAACTATATAGCTGAATAGCTAAAGTCATCATCTTGAGGAGCCTTGGAGAAAACAGTAATTATAACTAAGGCTCCATATAAAATTGTGACGATAGCAGTGAAGTTAACAAGGTAGGCTTCGGCACCATATTTAGCAAGGCCAGAGCTCTCAAGGAACGTAAGCTTTTCCAGGAACCCAATGGCGGCGTTGGCGACAGCCAAGATGTATACAAAAAGCCCCACCACGACGTGCCAAGGAAGCGATTCTCTTCTTAATCCGGCCGCTCCTCCAGGGTAGAAGAATACCACAAAACCATATATCCACTGTCAAAAAATGACGGTAAGCATGCTTAAAGGATACTAGGCTTAAAAGGATCAATCACTTTAAATTTCAACTATAAAGATTGCTGCTGGTAAATATTAAGCGTGGGGAACTTGGTTAAGCAAGTTAGTATTGATTACCATCCCCTGTTTTATGTCCGACAAAATGGAGATAATTAAAGAAAGTTTGTATAATACCTGAATGCCATAGAGGACAATGATTCCAATCCCAAGCCAAGAATGCAAGCTGTAGAGATTAGCTATTGAACTCTCATTATGATACTTGAATGCCGCATAGATCCCAATAATACCCAGAATCAGTGCAATGGCATGAAGCACAAGATGTACTACTTTCTTGACTTCTTTCCTCAGAGGCAATGACTTGTAGCTCATAATGGCTGCATTTCTCAAATTTTAATGTTCTTCACATCATTGTATCTCACAGAAAACAAAATTGGGAAACAAGCTATCTGAATTATGGAATATAGATTGCCCCGTGTATGTATATCCCAACTGTCTCACCCCCTAATTTTATTTAGGTTAAAATAGCCCATAATTCTATACTTTTTCAAAAAATTTGGATTTAATCCATGTACTTTTCAAATTTTAAAATTTAGATTTAATTATTAATAATATTATTTTTTTGTTAAATTTATTGGTGTGACATTTTAAAATAAAAAAATATTCAGTGGTCATGTGACTAAAAAAAATACGGTTGTAATGAATCTAAAATTAATAAAACAATGTTAATAGTTAGACCTCAATTTTAAAATCTGAAAAAATAAAGAGATTAATTTTTTAAAAATAAAAACACAAAAATTAAATTTCTAATTTATGAAGCGTCCAAAAACTTAAACATATTTTAACCTTTCATTTAATACTTTAATACTTTGAAAGGAAAATGGGATGGGTTTCAAGATTTTCTTTTTCCTATAAATAAATGTAGGTGTGTTGGATTACATACCTTCACCTCCCAAGATAATGAAGCCAATCAACATCAATACAGGATGGATCTGCACAAAGATTAAATAGTTAGTGAATTTAACCACATAACCCTCCGAATTATTACGTTTTTTCCTAAAACCAAACGCATCTAGATGTCGAATTTGCTACAGCATTTGACATATATAATTTTATAAAAGAAAAAAAAATCTAAATGTTGATTTTGCTGGAGCATTTGACATGAAACCTTTGTTCTCAGAATTTGGGATGTTCATATATTGATACTGTTTTTGTTTTTATTTTTATTTATATATTTGAAGGATGATAGTATTCATGTTTAAATATGTGTTAGATATATATATTACAAAAAAAAAAAACTTTGAGAAGTCCCATGAAACATTGTTAGGAAGCCGGTTTTAAATCTTCAGACAGAGAGGAAATTTGGAATGCCAATCAATTCCAACACATTTTCAATTGAAACGTTCAAGTTGAAAATTTTTTTCCGGTTATTTTTGGGTTCATTTTTAAAATTTAAATTGTATAAATATATATTTAAAAACTACTTTCATACAAAAAATATAGTAATATAATAACTTTTTTCAATTTTATTAATAATAAAATTTAAATAAAAAAACTAAAATTGATTTTTTTTTCTTTTTTTGCCCTAAAAAACCAAAGTCAGTCACTAGCCTGACTGACAGCCCAATAATTTTATTTTTCATTGATAACCATATATAAATGCAAATATGAATTTTAACCAAAAAATACAAACATTAAATATGAAACTTTAAACTATAAATACCATTTAATTCAAAATACTAAATCTCACAATAATTATTATATATTGGTGATAATTGTAAATATGCCAAAGTCTTCATTAAATAATTTTTTGATTATTTAAAAAATAATCTGAAGAAGTCGCCCTTGTTCCTCCTGTTAACATTAATGGAAGACAATTAATAATGGTTGCCATTAACATTAATGGGAGACAATCAATAATGACAACCACCAACTTTGGAAAAGTGGCATGGGATAATTTTTTTTTGGTCCTTGAAATAATGGGCTATTTATTGTTTGGTCCTTGAACCTCAACTATAAATAGGCCTTCTCATTTCTCATTTCAATTCATCCCAACCAATCTTTCTCTCTTAGTTTTCTCTCTTCTCTCATTTGAGAATTCTTAAGGAATTCTATTTGTTTGTAATATTTTGGAGATAGTAAAGTTATCATCTGGTTTTAGTAGCCCGAGGACGTAGGTATAATTTACCGAACCTCGTTAAAACTCTTGTGTTCTTTTTGTCCTATTTTTCTTTCAATATTTGAAGGTATAATAGTAGTATTTAATTGTGCTATTAAATTACGTTAGAAGGAATATTCTGACTAAGGAAAGACTTGGTATTTAAGAGATCCTTGTGATCCACCTCTCTTCCCTGGGAATTGAACTTTGTGTGATTTTTTAGTACAATAATTTACACGCTTCCGACCCTATTGGAACTACAAGTGGTATCAGAGCCGAAGGTTAATCGTAGTATGCTCTGTGGTTGCAGTTTGAACTGATCTTCCACATCAGAAAAGATTTCCTTAGGTATATTGAAAGATTATGGAGAAAATGGTCGGTGTAGGAGCTTCAACATCGTCCATGTGGACAATACCGACAATTGCAAATGCAAGACTGGCCGTGGAGATATTTGATGGCACGGGCCATTTTGGTATGTGGCAAAGTGAGGTTCTAGATGCCCTTTTTTAGCAGGGTCTAGACATTGCCATTGATGAAGAGAAACCAGATGATGTACAGGAGAAAGATTGGAAGGCGATCAATCAGTTGGCATGTGGCACAATTCGATCATGTCTTTCTCGAGAGCAGAGGTATGCTTTTTCAAAGGAGACTTCTGCAAATAAGTTGTGGGTGGCACTTGAAGAAAATTTTTTGAAGAAAAACAGTCAAAATAAGCTCCACTTGAAGAAAAGACTGTTTCGCTTCACATACGTCCCAAGTACCACAATGAATGATCACATCACCAAATTTAATCAGTTAGTCACTGATTTGCTGAATATGGATGAGACATTCAAAGATGAAGATTTGGCTTTGATGCTGTTGGGGTCACTTCCTGAGGAGTTTGAATTCCTAGAAACTACTCTACTTCATGGCAGGAGTGATATATCTCTGAGCGAAGTCTGTGCGGCCTTATACAGTTATGAACAGAGAAAGAAGGACAAACAGAAAAACTCAATCAGAGATACAGAAGCTTTAGTAGTCCGAGGTCGTTCATACACTCGGAAGAAAACTCAAAAGGGGAGATCAAAGTCAAAGTCCAGACTCGAGAAAGATGAATGTGCTTTTTGTCATGAGAAAGGCCACTGGAAGAAAAATTGTCCAAAGCTGAAGAATAAGGGAAAAGCTGCTGTAGATGCTTGTGTTGCAAAGCATGATACCAGTGACTCTGAACTATCACTGGTTGCATCATCATCGTCGTTCCATTCAGATGAGTGGATATTGGATTCGGGTTGTACTTATCATATGTCCCCTAACCGGGAGTGGTTCTCTGATTTAGTAGAACTAAATGGAGGAGTTGTTTATATGGGCAATGACAATGCCTGTAAAACTGTTGGGATAGGTTCAATCCAATTAAAGAATAAAGATGGATCAACCAGAGTTCTGACTGATGTTCGGTACGTGCCCAGTTTGAAGAAAAATCTCATCTCATTGGGAGCCCTGGAATCCAATGGTTCAGTTGTTACTATGAGAGATGGGGTTTTGAAAGTGACATCTGGCGCACTTGTGATATTGAAGGGCATCAGGAAAAATAACTTGTATTACTACCAAGGTAGTACAGTTATTGGAGCAGTCGCTGCAGCTTCCGGCAACAAAGAATTGGACTCAATACAGTTGTGGCATATGAAGTTGGGACATGCCAGCGAAAAATCCTTGCAAATTCTGGCAAAGCAAGGATTGTTGAAAGGTGCAAAGGCTTACAAATTAAAATTTTGCGAGTATTGTGTTCTGGGAAAGCAAAAGAGAGTGAAATTCGGTACTGCTATCCATAATACAAAAGGTATTTTGGAATATGTTCACTCAGATGTGTAGGGGCCTTCCAAGACACCTTCATTGGGAGGAAAACACTACTTTGTTACTTTTGTTGATAACTTTTCCAGAAGAGTTTGGGTGTATACCATGAGAACTAAGGATGAAGTGCTTAGAGTTTTTCTTAAATGGAAAACTATGATCGAAAACCAGACTGGCAAGAAAATCAAGCGGCTTAGGACGGACAATGGAGGGGAATATAAAAGTGATCCGTTCTTCGATGTGTGCCAAGAGTATGGTATTGTTCGACACTTCACAGTTAGGGATACACCACAGCAGAATGGATTGGCAGAGCGTATGAATCGAACATTGCTGGAGAAAGTTCGATGTATGTTGTCCAATGCTGGGTTAGACAAGCAATTTTGGGCTGAGGCTGTGACATACGCTGGCCATCTTGTTAATCGTTTGCCATCATCTGCATTAGAAAGAAAAACTCCTATGGAGGTATGGTCTGGAAAACCGGCTACAGATTATGATTCCTTACATGTGTTTGGATCCACTGCATATTACCATGTGAAGGAGTCAAAGTTAGATCCGAGGGCAAAGAAAGCTCTCTTTATGGGAATCACTTCTGGAGTGAAGGGATTTCGTCTTTGGTGCTTAAGCACAAAGAAAATGATCTGTAGCAGAGATGTTACCTTTGATGAATCTGCCACATTGAAAAAGGTAGCAGATAAAGATATTCAGACGAGCAATACTCCACAGCAGGTGGAGTGTACTCCAAAACAGGTGGAGTTTGAGCAGATGGGGATTTGCCCAGTTAATAAGTCTAATTCTCCAGCCACAATGGAGGAATTAGAGGTTGAAGAGGTTCTGACCCAAGAACCACTAAGTACACCAGAACCAGTTGCAATTGCAAGGCCACGGAGAGAAATTCGTAAACCTGCTCGATTTACTGATATGGTGGCCTACGCCCTTCCCGTTGTTGATGATATTCCTATCACTTATCAAGAAGCAATGCAAAGCTTAGAAAGTGATAAATGGAAAAGCGCCATGGATGAAGAAATGCAGTCTCTCCTGAAGAACAATACTTGGGAATTGGCGCAATTACCGAAAGGTAAAAGGGCAATCGGATGCAAGTAGGTATTCGCAAAGAAAGATGGATCTCCTAACAAGAAGGATATTCGCTACAAGGCAAGATTGGTAGCTAAAGGCTACGCTCAGAAGGAGGGAATTGACTACAATGATGTATTTTCCCCTGTTGTGAAGCATTCCTCCATTAGAATTTTGTTGGCCTTGGTAGCACAGTTGAATTTGGAGCTAGCTCAACTTGATGTTAAGACGGCTTTCTTGCATGGTGAGTTAGAAGAGGAGATCTATATGACTCAGCCCGAAGGATACACAGATGCTGGTGGTAGAAATTGGGTTTGTAAGCTGAACAAATCGCTATATGGATTGAAGCAATCCCCGAGGCAGTGGTACAAGCGATTTGATAGCTTTATGAGAAGGCAGAAGTACACAAGAAGCAAATATGACAATTGTGTGTATTTGCAGAAGCTGCATGACGGATCTTTCATTTATCTACTCTTGTATGTTGATGATATGTTAATCGCTTCGAAGAGCCAAAAAGAGATAGACAAGCTGAAGGCTCAGTTGAATCAAGAGTTCGAGATGAAAGATCTAGGTGAGGCCAAGAAGATTCTCGGCATGGAGATAAGTAGAGATATACAGAGAGGCAAGCTTTGTTTGAATCAGAAGCAATATCTGAAAAAGGTATTACAATGTTTTGGTGTAAATGAAAACACAAAACATGTAAGTACCCCACTTGCTTCTCATTTGAAACTTAGTGCTCAATTATCTCCGAAAACTGAAGAAGAAAGAGAATATATGGCAAAAGTCCCATATGCTAATGCAGTTGGGAGTTTGATGTATGCGATGGTGTGTACGCGGCCTGACATTTCACAAGTTGTTGGAGTTGTGAGCAGGTATATGCATGATCCTGGGAAAGGACATTGGCAAACTGTGAAATGGATTATACGGTATCTTCGAAAAACCGTAGATGTTGGTTTAATTTTTGAACAAGATGAAGCACTTGGTCAGTTTGTAGTTGGATATGTTGATTCCGACTTTGCTGGTGATTTAGATAAACGTCGTTCAACTACGGGGTATTTGTTTACTCTTGCGAAAGCCCCAGTGAGTTGGAAGTCTACCTTACAGTCTACAGTAGCTGTGTCTACTACAGAGGCAGAATATATGCAGTTACAGAAGCTGTTAAGGAGGCTATTTGGCTTAATGGATTGTTGAAAGACTTAGGAGTTGTTCAAAGTCACATAAGTTTATATTGTGACAGTCAGAGCGCTATTCATTTAGCGAAAAATCAAGTCTATCATTCAAGAACCAAGCATATCGACGTAAGATATCACTTTGTGCGGGAAGTCTTTGAAAAAGGAAAAATTCTACTTCAGAAGATTCCGACAGCAGATAATCCCGCAGATATGATGATCAATGTGGTAACAACAATCAAGTTTAATCATTGTTTGAACTTGATTAACATCCTGAGAATTTGAGCACCTTCAGGTGTATGGCGCTCGAGAGCGCATTTGTAGGCACTACAAAAGATAGCTTTATCGAATTTGGGGAGTTGAAGGAAGTGTGTGAAGATGTGATTATCCTAATCAAATCTTCAAGGTGGAGATTGTTAACATTAATGGAAGACAATTAATAATGGTTGCCATTAACATTAATGGAAGACAATCAATAATGACAACCACCAACTTTGGAAAAGTGGCATGGGATAATTTTTTTTTGGTCCTTGAGATAATGGGCTATTTATTGTTTGGTCCTTGAACCTCAACTATAAATAGGTCTTCTCATTTCTCATTTCAATTCATCCCAACCAATCTTTCTCTCTTAGTTTTCTCTCTTCTCCCATTTGAGAATTCTTAAGGAATTCTATTTGTTTGTAATATTTTGGAGATAGTAAAGTTATCATCTGGTTTTAGTAGCCCGAGGACGTAGGTATAATTTACCGAACCTCGTTAAAACTCTTGTGTTCTTTTTGTCCTATTTTTCTTTCAATATTTGAGGGTATAATAGTAGTATTTAATTGTGCTATTAAATTACGTTAGAAGGAATATTCTGACTAAGGAAAGACTTGGTATTTAAGAGATCCTTGTGATCCACCTCTCTTCCCTGGGAATTGAACTTTGTGTGATTTTTTAGTACAATAATTTACACACTTCCGACCCTATTGGAACTACACCTCCTATAAACAGTATCCATTTTGGGGAGGCACATGGCAAGTGATGTTTCTTAATGTTGGTGAAAAACGTGGGTAGGTAGGCAGGTGATATTCATGAGAAATAGATGTTGAATTCAAAACAAATTAAATTCCCATAGAGTTTGGCATTTGCACATTGCACCTCCACAAAATCCAAATTTAACAAAAGCTTCCATCTTCTCTTGTTTGGTGATGGTTAAAGGAGCAGCTTCCCTCTTTTCAATCACTGCTTTAAACTTTATTACAACTTTTGAAATATATATATATAATGAAATGAATGGAGCGCCTTGTCTTTTTACTAATATTTCTGTATTATATTATATATTTAATTACAAGAAATAGGGTGAGGTTCAGAAAATCCTGTACGAGAAGAGGATGAGGAGACTTTTAATGGCACAGAAATCTAGTCTCAATTCATTTCGAGAACAAAATGATTTGAATCTCAAAACACCAAACAAGATTCCACTGGAACCCATGATGGAGTTCATAACAAAGTAAACCATTGTTTTTAAAAAGACTTACATTGAAGATGAGACTTTTGTTGGAAGACTCCCAAGCTAACCCACCTCTCAAGTATATGCACCAAACCAACACCATAACAGCACCCGCACTGGCGAGCGCGTGTGGAACAAACGCCAATTCCCATGATTTGACTTCTATCCCCATCTTCCCTCACTCTCTGTCTCCTCTCCTGTTTATGTTTTAAAGACGGAAATTTTAAGACTCTTCCCCATTTGTTCCGGGTAGATAAGGACCGTTGGATGGTGATCAGTAGATGTACACGTTGGTCTCAATCATTGGTGGCCTTTTATTTGCTCTATGGCATTGGCGTCGCTTCTTCGGCTCGGCTGCTTGCTTCTCGAATTTCAAGCCTCCCAATTTATTATGAACTTATGATTAAAAAAATTAAGATTTGACTAGTTATCATCGTCGTTTATGATAAAATAGAAAAAAATGCTTCACTCATTTTATTTGAATATTCATGTTCAAACATAATTTTAATATTAATGCGATTTAAACATAAATTATATTTAAAATAATGAACACTCAAATTATTATATTATTATATGGTGTTTAAATTCAAATATAATTTTAAGTTAAATTTTCTTTATCATTGACACTATAGAATTATTATTCTTTAAAAAAAAAAAAAGAAGACAAAAACGTAACTTCCATTTCTAAACTCTTAAAAAACATATCACGTGACCGGATTAATTAATTAATTATTATCTCTCTTATTAGAATATGTAATTCAATAAGGATAAAAAGTTGAATTTGCAACTTTAAAAATGTGAAAACATATACCTTAGGATACTAGAAATTTATGACTTGATGCGGCCTTTTCATTTTGTTGCACTGCCCATTAACTTATTACAATATTACATTTCCCTTGCCTGTAAAGATGCAATTTTTTTTATATCTTTTTAAGTTATACCTGGATTATTTTTTATTTTATTATGTGTACATTTTTTATAAACTATTCTGATTTAGCTTAATTTGATTGATTTTTCTCATATTTAATTTTAATTTTAATTATAACTTATTTAAATTATAATTATAATTATTAAGATATGCATTTAAAGGTGTATGTAAAGTTGGTGATTGGATTGATTCGCAATTTATTTTATAAAAATTTTAAAAATGATTATTTTTAATCAAAATATTAAAATTATTTTGATAATTAAATAAAATTTTATTATTTACGTTTGAATTGGATTGGGCTCATCGGTTAATTTCCCTATTCAAATAAGTAAAAAAGTACAATACTTTTATAATTTCTTTTTAAAAGTGTTACAAGTATAATAAAAATACATATTCGAGTGGTCACAAGTATCAAACTATTATAAAATGGACGATTTGAGTAATCACAAAGTAAATCAAACAATTACAAATGGATTAAGAACTTGCACAATCGAGACTAAAGTCAACAAACTGAACTAACTGGATTAGACTAAAACTCACAAATGACAACCACGTATGGTGAAACTCAAAGACCCACATATATAATTGTGTAAGATGGATCTCGAATTTAGTACTCAAAACTCAGATCATCCACTTATCACATCCCGAATCTGATGAAATAGGATAAATTGAGACGGTATTTTGTAAATACATAATTATTTTAAATATACTAACTATTTCTTTATTTTCCGATCGCCTGGAAGGGACAAAAGAATCATCTTACTCTTTCTTTAACAATTTCTGATCTCTAATGGACCTTTTAGTAGGATTCGAACCAGATGAAGTTTTGACCATCTATTAAAGAAAAAAAGAACAAATGGATCTCGTAGAATTTTCAAAAAATTCTTTGATTTCTTCCGGAAGCTGATGATTATTCATCCACTTACCAAATATTTTTATAGTTAAATGTAAATTAAATTGTATGACTTAATTTTAATTTAAACTGGATCTCTTTCCAAAGCCCAATCATGTGAGTTGGATTAGTTGGGTCAAAAGGCAAGCCTAACTGGTGGATAGGCTTACATAGTCCAGAATTGCATCCAATTAAAGGTGAAGTCAATTTATAGAAAATCAATAGGAGTATTTTAGGTAGCAGGGATATTTTAGGTATTAAAAAGGGGAATTTATATATTTTATAAAAAAAATAATTAATTTACTTATAAAATTTTAATATTATTATAATTTATATCTATATCTATTGACTTTATTCAAATTTCAGTTACATTTCTTTTCACTTAATTTTTTAGTCTATATATTTGGAGTTTAAAAAACAATTTCATTATGACAAATGGGAAAATATTAATATCATGTATTTGAAAACTAAGTGCACTCATTTATCATAACATAACATCAAACGGAATAGAGTACCAAAATGATTAAAAATAACAAAGTGAAAGTATTGAAACTTGAATAAATGTAATTACTACTTTTATAGATATACGATTCCTGACAAGGGTCTCCATTTTCAATCAAGTATGCACATCTTGTTTCTGAAACTTGCCATCTTTATTACAACAAGCAAAAGTTGCCCATCTTTACACCTGTCTACCAACCTCAAATAAGCATGTCGCCAACTCTGGTTGAATATTAAAACTCCAACAACTCCCCAGAAGCCAGTTGCAAAGCCTATTAGAATATACCCCATACTTTGCCCATACCTTTCCCATACCTACCCATACTTTGGAAAGGTCAAAGTTATGGGCACCAAATATTTATTTAGTGTTGGGCATGGGAAAATAGCAATTTTTGGTCCCTAAGTGAATAGTGACTTTGCAAGGTGGCCCTTGAATCTCAACTATAAATAGGCCAACCATTGCTCATTCTCATCATCCCACATTTGCCATTCTCTACTTAAGGCATTGTTCTCTCTCCCTATTTGTAAAGTTTCACTTGTATTTTTGGAGTGAAATATATTTGGTAGTGCCCGAGGACGTAGGCAAGATTTGCCGAACCTCGTTAAAATTCTGGTGTTCTTTACTATTTATTGTTCATATTTTGTGAATTTGATTGTAGTGATTTATTGTGCTATTAAATTACGATAGAGGGATATTCTGGCTAGGAAAGACTTGGTACTTAAGTGATCCTCGTGATCCACCTCTCTTTCCTGGGAATTGAACTTAGTGTGATTTTTTAGTACAATAATTTTACTCTTTCACACGCTTCCGCACAACAATTGGTATCAGAGCAAGGTTCGTACTTGGAGAATACGACCGTTTACGGTACTATTCACGTATACGGCACTATTCACGTATACGGTACTGTTCCCGTATACAGTAGTTGGGATTGAGAAGAAAAATGGCAGCAGCATCGTCATCAGCAAGGACTACTGTGACAAATGCAAAATTTGAAGTAGAGAAATTTGACGGTACCAATAATTTTGGTATGTGGCAATGTGAGATCCTGGATGTCTTATGTCAGCAAGAGCTAGATATAGCCCTTGAAGAAAAACCTGACAAGATGGATGACAAGGAGTGGGCCAAGATCAATAGACAGGCGTGTGGTACAATCCGCCTATGTTTGGCCAAAGAGCAGAAGTACTCTGTCATGAGGGAGACATCAGCGAAGAAGTTATGGGATACACTGGAAGAAAAGTTTCTAACGAAAAGTCTTGAAAATAGGCTTTATATGAAAAAGAAACTTTATCGATTCACGTATGCACCCGGTATGTCGATGAATGACCATGTGAACTCATTCAATAAAATTTTAGCAGACTTGCTAAATTTGGATGAGAAATTTGAAGATGAAGACAAGGCATTATTATTGTTGAATTCCCTTCCTGATGAATATGATCATCTTACCACCACATTGCTTCATGGGAAGGACACGATCACATTTGATGCAGTCTGTAGTGCGTTGTATAGATCTGAGACTCGAAAGAAAGATAAAAGAGATCACAGAGATACAACCGCAGAAGTCTTAACAGTAAGAGGTCGTTCACACAGCAGCAAACCTGGTAGAAGGGGAAAGTCCAAAGGGAGACCCGCCAAAGATGAATGTGCCTTTTGTCGTGAGAAAGGGCATTGGAAAAAGAATTGTCCTAAGTTACAAAAGGGCAAGTCTATTTCTAATGCATGTGTAGCGGAGCATGATGAGGAGTCAGACTTTAGCTTGGTTGGCATGGCAATGGCATGTCAAACGGATGAGTGGATATTGGATTCGGGATGTACTTACCATATGTGTCCTAATAAGGACTGGTTTTCTAGTCTTGAAGAACTAGAAGGTGGAGTTGTTTTTATGGGCAATGATAGTGCCTGTAAGACAATGGGTGTAGGTACAATCAAATTGAAGAACCATGACGGCTCAATCCAAGTTCTGACAGATGTTCGCTATGTACCCAGCTTGAAAAAAAATCTCATCTCATTAAGGGCCCTAGAATCTAAAGGGCTCACAATCACTTTGAGAGATGGATTACTAAAGGTAGTAGCTGGGGTATTGACGGTGATGAAAGGCACTAGAAGAAATAACTTGTACTATTTAAATGGAAGTACAGTTATTGGATCAACATCAACAGCTTCTGCGAAAGATGCAGATTCAGAGGCTACCAGGTTATGGCATATGCGATTGGGACATGCTGGTGAAAAAGCTTTGCAGACATTGGTGAAGCAAGGCTTATTGAAAGGTGCAAATTCTTGCAAAATGGAATTCTGTGAACATTGTGTTCTGGGCAAGCAGAAGAGAGTAAAATTTGGTCCAGCAATTCACAATACGAAAGGAATTCTGGACTACGTTCACAGTGATGTGTGGGGACCTACCAAAGTGGCTTCTTTGGGAGGTATGCACTATTTTGTCACTTTTCTTGATGATTATTCAAGAAAAGTATGGGTGTATCTAATGAAAAGAAAAAGTGAAGTTTTGGATGCATTTCTGAAATGGAAGAAGATGGTGGAGACTCAGACTGGTCGAAAGGTCAAACGACTTCGATCAGATAATGGTACTGAGTACAAAAATGATCCATTTCTACAAGTATGTCAAGATGAGGGCATTGTGCGACACTTCACTGTTCGAGATACACCACAGTAGAATGGGGTGGCAGAACGCATGAATCGGACTATACTGGAGAAAGTTCGATGTATGTTGTCCAATGCTGGATTGGGCAAGGAATTTTGGGCTGAGGCAGTTACATATGCGTGCCATCTAATTAACCGAATGCCATCAGCTGCAATAAATGGAAAAACTCCTATGGAGATGTGGACTGGTAAACCTGCTACTGATTATGATTCTTTACATGTTTTTGGTTCCACTGCATATTATCATGTAAAAGAATCTAAGTTAGACCCAAGAGCAAAGAAAGCATTATTCATGGGTATACTGGTGGTGTAAAAGGATACCGTCTCTGGTGTCCTGATACAAGGAAGATTGTTTTCAGTAGAGATGTAACTTTTGATGAATCAACCATGATGAAGAACGAGGATTCACAAAAGGATGACAAAACCAGTAGTACTTTGCAGCAGGTGGAGTTTGAAAAGGTTAATGATGATCCAGCTAATATTGAAAGAACAAATGATGAAGAAGTTTCGACCCAAGAACTTCTACAGCAACAAGATTCAATTGCATATAGGAGGCCAAGAAGAGAGATTCGTAAGCCTGCTCGCTTTGACGATATGGTGGCCTATGCACTTCCAATTGCAGATGATGATGTTCCTTCCACTTACACAGAAGCAATAAGTAACTCTGATGGTGTAAAGTGGAAGCAAGCTATGAATGAAGAAATGCAGTCTCTTCATAAAAATAGGACTTGGGAGTTGGTGAGACTGCCCAAGGGAAAGAAGGCAATTGGATGCAAATGGGTATATGCAAAGAAGGAAGGATTTCCTGGTAAAAATGAAATTCGATACAAGGCTAGATTGGTAGCAAAGGGTTACGCTCAGAAAGAAGGAATAGACTACAATGAAGTGTTTTCTCCAGTTGTGAAGCATTCGTCTATTCGGATTTTGCTAGCCTTGGTTGCGCAATATGATCTTGAACTAGTTCAGCTTGATGTGAAGACAGCATTTTTACACGGTGATTTGGAAGAGGAAATCTATATGACTCAGCCTGATGGATTCAATGTTGCTGATAAAGAAAATTGGGTTTGCAAACTGACAAAGTCGCTTTATGGATTGAAACAATCTCCGAGGCAGTGGTACAAGCGATTTGATCAGTTCATGAAAGGGCAAAGGTACACAAGAAGTAAATTTGATCATTGCGTATATTTTCAGAAGCTACAAGAAGGAACTTTCATATACTTGCTCTTATATGTTGATGATATGCTGATAGCATCTAAGAGCAAAGTTGAGATTGAGAGATTGAAGACTCAACTCAATCTCGAGTTTGAGATGAAAGATCTAGGTGAAGCTAAGAAGATTCTTGGCATGGAAATATGTAGAGATAGAGCTCATGGCAGAGTTAGCTTGTCTCAGAAGAAGTATTTGAAGAAAGTACTACAGCAGTTTGGCATGAACGAGCAGACCAAACCTGTAAGTACCCCGTTGGCTTCTCATTTCAAGCTTTCTGCACAACTATCTCCTTCGACGAATACGGAACGAGAATACATGTTGCAAGTTCCGTATTCTAATGCAGTGGGTAGCTTGATGTATGCAATGGTGTGTACAAGACCCGACATTTCACAGGCAGTTAGTATAGTGAGCAGGTATATGCATAATCCTGGAAAAGGACATTGGCAAGCTGTGAAATGGATTCTACGGTATATTCAGAAGACCGTGGATGTTGGATTACTGTTCAAACAGGATAATACACTTGGTAAAGGTGTTATTGGGTACGTTGATTCTGACTATGCCGGTGATTTGGACAAGCGAAGATCAACCACCGGTTATGTGTTTACACTTGCTGGAGGACCAATAAGTTGGAAGTCTACACTACAGTCTACAGTTGCGTTGTCAACCACAGAAGCCGAGTACATGGCTGTAACAGAGGCTGTAAAGGAGGCTATTTGGTTACAAGGTATGACTAAAACCTTGGGGTTGGTTCAGGAGCATATTAACGTGTATTGTGATAGTCAAAGTGCTATTCATTTAGCAAAGAATCAAGTCTATCATGCACGTACAAAACATATCGACGTACGATTCCATTTTGTGCGAGAAATTATTGAAGAGGGGAAAATTTGTCTTCAGAAGATCAAGACTGCAGATAATCCCGCAGATATGATGACCAAGGTGGTAACAGCAACCAAGTTCGAACATTGTTTGAACTTGATCAATATCCTGCAAGTTTAACAGTCGAAGAAGGCACTATCAAGTATTGTTGTCAAAAGCAGAAAGAATTGTGTGAAGATAAGATTATCCTAATCAAATCTTCAAGGTGGAGATTATTAGAATATACCCCATACTTTGCCCATACCTTTCCCATACCTACCCATACTTTGGAAAGGTCAAAGTTATGGGCACCAAATATTTATTTAGTGTTGGGCATGGGAAAATAGCAATTTTTGGTCCCTAAGTGAATAGTGACTTTGCAAGGTGGCCCTTGAATCTCAACTATAAATAGGCCAACCATTGCTCATTCTCATCATCCCACATTTGCCATTCTCTACTTAAGGCATTGTTCTCTCTCCCTATTTGTAAAGTTTCACTTGTATTTTTGGAGTGAAATATATTTGGTAGTGCCCGAGGACGTAGGCAAGATTTGCCGAACCTCGTTAAAATTCTGGTGTTCTTTACTATTTATTGTTCATATTTTGTGAATTTGATTGTAGTGATTTATTGTGCTATTAAATTACGATAGAGGGATATTCTGGCTAGGAAAGACTTGGTACTTAAGTGATCCTCGTGATCCACCTCTCTTTCCTGGGAATTGAACTTAGTGTGATTTTTTAGTACAATAATTTTACTCTTTCACACGCTTCCGCACAACAAAGCCCGACATTATGACAATTTAAAACCACATCTTCTCAGCACGGTTATTGTCTTTGTTGTTGTCTTGATGAGGCTCATCATCCGAGCATTTCTGCAAACAAGGCGTTACCGGCATAAATGGAGGGATCATCAAGAGTTTGGAGTTGATTGCCTTTGGGAATTTTGCTGGAGAAGTTGCTGTAGGACAAGCTGAGGGCGCTTAGTTTAGTTATAGATGACAGACTATCTGGGATCATGCCAGAAAGTTGATTGACAAACAAGTCGAGAGATTCCAGGGACTCAAGTTCCCCTATCTTCCCAGGGATCTTCCCTGACAACTGGTTTTGAGACAAGTTGAGAGCAGTTAAGCTGGTGAGGTGTGTAAGCTCTTCTGGGATTACTCCTTCCAAGTTATTCATTGAGAGGTCTATACTAACCAAAAATTGCAGTGTTTTTGTGTATTCCAGGTATCTTCATTTGATCACCTCATTTAAGTGCTCCTTTTCCCACCATAGCATGGTTTTATAGCTTTCTAAATACACAGTCTGCGGAAAGACCATGGCAGTTAAGTTGTCAAAGCAACGAGGTATCCTTCCTTGTAGATTGTTTTCAGCAAGATCCAGGATCTCAGATCAGTTGAGAGTTGGCAGAGTTGCCAAGGGATGCTACCGTTGAACTTGTTTCCCCGTAGTCTGAGAATTCTTAGGTACCCAAAGGTGTCCCCAATCCACTTAGGTACATTTCCAGATAATGCATTCTCGCCTACATCTAAAAATCTAAGAGATGTGCAATTCTTTAAGGCCAATGATAGCTGTCCGCTGAGTTTATTGTTGCTCAAGTCCAACCATGTTAGCCAACAGAGATGCCCCATGGCGTGGGAGCTACACCTGAGAGATTGTTAGATGATTGGTCTACAACTTCTATATCTTGATGGTGTCTCCAACAATCAGGAATATTCCCAGCCAAGTTATTATTCGAGAGTTCAACAACTACCATAGTTTTAATATGGCACAACGAGTTTGGAATTGAACCCTTGATAAGATTGTTTAAAAGAATCAGAGAGCTCAAATGAGGCAGCATATCACCCATCCTTTCCCGGAGGGACACCGGAGATCGAGTTACCGGAGAGATCTATCAACTTCAAGTTGGATGGAAATCTTGGAAGGGTCCCTTTGATCTGGCTGTGGGTGAGGTCCAGTTCATTGAGGTTCATGTCCTTCATCCATTTCGGCAAGGTACCCCAGATACTAGCATTCGAAAGAAGCAGTGTAGTTGCTTTCGATTGCGTTTGAAGCCATTGAGGAATTTGTGTTCCAAATTTGCAAGACTCCATTTCAATGTATTCCAATTGAAAAGGAGGTATCCAGTCGGATTTAATCTTGATAGTTAAACCAGTGGAGCCAATAGACAACGTTTTCAACTTCGATAGTGAAGCGAAGTGGACTTCGCAAATGGCAGCTTCCAACGAATCGTATGAAAGATCTAAAGTCTCAAGGTTCGAAAGTTGCCCGAGACTTTCCGGAACGGTTCCATTCAACTGATTGTGAGAAAGATGAACGTGTTTGAGGTTTCCGAGCATCCCCAGCCAATTAGGTACATAACCACTAATCCGAGCATAGTCTAAATTTAAAGCCTCTAAATCATGCCCAAAACATCTAGATAAATTTCGGTACTTTCCAATTTGCTCGCCTGGTAATTGGTTGTATGATATATCTAATGATCTCAAGTAACACATATTTCCGAACATCAGTAACAACGCTTTCTCAATGCCACTGAATGCATTAGCTACAATATTGAGATGCAAAAGGTTCTTAAAATTGCCAAAGCTGTTGTGGATTGAAGATGTAATAAAAAGGTTGAAACTAAGATCAAGGAATCTTAGAGATGTCATGTTTTGAATCATACTAGGAACTGTGCCTGGAAAATCGTTTTGTCCAAGATCTAGATGCCGAACGCCATGAAATGAAGAATTTATGGGATGCCAAGACAAATGAGAATTATTTAGCCCACATTGTGACAAATGCAAGGACAAGAAGGAAGGAAACCTGTTGAGTACCTGAAACAAGCTTGGTGTCTCACCGAGGCATATTCCTGCCATGCCAAGGTGCTGCAAAGATGAAAGGTTAGAAATCCATTGCACATCGTGGACCGTCAAGGCCCATGGTGGTCCTTGATCATTGAATCGAGAATTGGAGATGTTAAGGTATCTCAGCTGTTTCATGGAACCAAAAATTTGCGGGATGGGGCTATATTGAAAATTATTTCCACTCAAGTCCAGGTGCTCCAAGTATGTGAACTGGAGCAAACAAGAATTTAGAACAGAAGCAACTAAGGATTTCCTCTCCTCTCTAAGCAGTGAGGCCCAGGGTGCTCTGAGATTAAGCTTGACAACATGGCCATTGGTTTCATCACAACTTATTCCCCTCCATATGCAGCAGTTGTTGCCTTTCCATGAAGATAGGCGATGGTAAGGGTCTTTAAAACTTTGTTTCAGCTTCAGAAGTGTTTCTCTCACTTTCTATGCAACTGAAGCTTGAATTTGGGCATGAACACAACCACAAGCTAAGCATAAGGAGAACAGGATTCAAAAGTTTACGGATCATATTTGAGAAGAGGTTCAAATGGATTATTGCAGGCAGAGTGAAAGAGAAAGAAACTCAGGAAACTGCACCATGCATGTACGCCAGGCCAAGACCGCTATTAACTTGAGAAAAGGAGGCATTCTTTTGGAAGTTGACTGAAATAGGGGAGCAATACCAACTCCACAATTGACTTGCATACTGCATCCAATTGGTCGGTTTGACTTCCACCAAGAAATCAACGCTAGGGTCTTCGCCATCGTGTTCCATGATGCTTGCAATTGTTTGGTAGTTGCGCATTAGAAATTAAAAATTGCCCATATGTGATTAGAGTATTTCCAGTGCAACGGATAGGCAGCTATGTCAAGGACGCAAGCTATGACACTAATCAACATTATAGACATCCACATATACTAAACAATCTTATAAATATAAGTATTCAATAAATCCACAAATGGATACAGATAAAAGAAAAAAAGTAAAGAATAACAAGTTTATTTATATAGTATGATATATAAATAAGCCTCAACGCTGTAAAAGTACTGTAGTTAACTAAAGATGTTGCAAAGCTCGACTTCATTGGCAGTTGATATCTTGGACAGCTCTGGTCACTAAGTTGACTAGCATGGCGCAGTTCATTTCTGCAGATTTCTTTTTCTTGATCAATTTCATCAACTGCACTTTCCCACTCAATTTGGAATGGCCTGTCAGTGCCACAAACCCTGCTTTAATCTCACTTTCCAAGCTTGAATTATTGGGTATATTGTTTGAGTTCAACTCCACGGTCACATTCATCTTCTTCGTGGATCTTGCCTTGCTTCTTCCTTCTGCAACAAATGCCTCCCCAACTCCAACTCCCCCATAATCGAACCAAATGGTGGTGTTGTCGAATTTGAAGTGGCCGAAGTTTGAGTTCTTGACGACAACTTGGGCGCTGAGTTTCATGTTGAAGGAAACAGGGCTAGGGGCTGCCGTGAGATCCTCGACGGTGACAGAGGTGAGCCTGAACTTGGGGTTTCTGATACGCATCACTGTAAGTGAAAAAATCAAGATGACAATAGTCTGGAAAATGGCGAAAGCTGCTACGTATACCACCAATTTCATGCGTTTCTTTCGCTTCAGCTCCTTGGATGCCTCTGCAGCTGACTCCGTTCCTGTCTTTCTCTGTTCGTAACTTTGCCTCGCCATTGCTGTATTCTCAAAGGAAAAGCTTCAATAATGGAATTTTAAAGGAGAGGTAGGTAACTCCATGTACGTGTGGGTGTGTATATATGCAATAGCCAAGTTCCCATGGGCGTCCATATTCAGGGCTTATAACAATTAATTCCAATATAATATACAAGTAGAATATCCAGTTGTTAGTATAACATTGTATAAAACAGGTGGAAAAGTTAGAAACCAGAATCCAGACCATCAAACCCTTCACCGTCTTCAGTTGCTGTAATAAGGAAAAAGAGTAGTATCTATTGTCAAACAGCAATTGCTTCTATTTTGTCACACCAAATATTCTAGATTATATATTTACATAAAATTCCAAAAATAAAATTCTAAACTCACTACAGTTCCTTCGGTGTATTTTTGTTAAAATTTATATTTCTAAGTTTTGTAACAAAAAAGAAAAGTTTACTTTGTTGGCTTAGTTCTTTGTTTGCCATTTGTGATAACCTATAAGTGACATGTGTATTTTTTTTTCCTTTTGACGATTTTTTAAGCGTAATCTTTGCAAAAGTAAATTCTAACTTCTTTATACATCTAGCCAAATACTAATAAGGTCAATTTTTTTTTTCTTATTTTACATTGATTTATATTATAAATATAAACACGATTACCAATTACCTTTAAAATTCCGTACATAATTTTCAACGCTTCCAAAATTAATTCTCTTAATTCCCAATTTTTAATTAATATAACGTTTTTATCATACACTTTCCCATTCAGCAATCCATCTAAAATAACCTTGTTGGCCTTTTTATTTTTAGGGTTTTATGGCATATTCAAATTTCTGCAGTTAAGTTTACAGTACTGAGCCAGTTGACTGTATTTCTTTTTTCATTAACAATTTATTTGTTACATATATGTTTTATTTTATTTTAATCGTTAATTGTATATCACTAATGCTTAATTGTTATAATTTTTGAAAATTAATGTTTTTCTTTTTAACAAATAGAATAGCATAAATGTTTTATTACAGATTTGATTTTTTTTACTCTTTTCTAACTGAAAAAATAATTCTACATACCAGGTATTTGATCTGAAATTTGGCAATATGTTAATAATATAAATTTCTTATTCCTTAATGCCATCCCGATACCCAACTCACTCTTCCTTGCCATTACCTCTTCATTCCTTACATTTCTTATATCAAGTTTGATACATCAACAAAAATTATTTATTTAAAAAAAAATAAAATTGTATGTATAAGAGGGTTTAGACAAAAGTATAAGGCTTGAAAATTTTACTTGGCCAAAAAAATTAGGTTTGTTAAACTCGGGGTTAGATTTGGACTCCAACATTTAGGGCTCCAACCTAGTCTATTTTATACTTTATAATATACTGTTTTATTTTATATATGATTTAATTTATATTGAATTAAATTCAATATATAATATTATAATGTAAATTTAAATAATATGTCAATTTGTTTATGTTTAAAATTTAATAAAACAAACAACATATCAATAGTATTTTTTAAAAATTTAAGAAATAATATTGGGAGGGCTAAAATTAATTTGAGTTGGCCATTTAGAAATATAAATGAGTTTAGAAAAATTTTGAGACCCATATATAGTGTTAGGCTTGACAAACATAAAGTTTTCTAATATCATACATTAACTCGGCTTAAATCCGATTCAATTTAATCGATGAACATATCTAATTTCTAAACCCTTCTTTCTAATCAAAATAATTTTTAGGATTTAATTTTACTAATTTATGAGTTGTAATTAATTTTTGGTCATATCTATTATATTATTTGATATTTAAATATCTTTTGCTTTAATTATGAAAATTTCAAATTTACTAGATATGAAATTCGTATTGATAGCTTAAAATATTTGTCTTGTAAATAAGAGTTTATGTATTCATAATTATTTAATTATATATATATATATATATTTTTTTACGAATAGCATAATTCACAATTTATATTGTCTTGTTAATTAGAAACGAGTCTTTAATTTTAATGTTATTGATGGACTAAATTTTATTTGGTTCGTTACAATGTTATTTGTTAATAAGGAAAATAACCAACAAGTTTCATCTTAGTTATTGAGAAGAAAGTAGAGGTTAAGTGCTAGTAGCTTTGTTAATAACTAAAATTAATTTATCAAGAGTATATGAAAAAAATTTTACATTGACGATTAAATTGTGAATCAAAACTACAACTTCACTTTTGACTAGATTTTCATTGCATTGATTTTTCATATTTTCTTTGCGATTTTTCGTTTGGTAATTTTTCATTTTAATTGCAAATTATTCCGTTTACTATTTATTTTATTTGTTTTTATTGGAGAAATAAAATTATTATTAATCCCTATGAATATTACTCTACTCTCTACTAACTACAAAATTTTATATTTTTAAGAGGATAAATCTTAAAATTACAAATGAATTTTAATTTTATGTTAAATATTATACATTTTAACTTTAATTTTATACATAATATTTAAATTTGATTCTATCTTTTATAAACAACTAATATTATTTTATAATAATTATATAAACATCATATATTTCAAAGAAATTAATAGAATAATAATATGCCTAACTAAGACCAAATAGAAATGATCGAAAAAGTATAAATTTAGCATAAATGTATGGATAATATTACATTAAAACTACAAGAGTCCATTGTAAAACCCACACTTCAAAAAGAAAAAGAAAAAAGTTTGACAAAAGAAGAAAAAGTATAAATAGAAATGATTGAAAAAGTATAAATTTAGCATAAATGCAATTAAGCAATGCTTACAAATGGTAGTCATATGCATAAAGAGAGGGTGAATGTTGGAGAAGAAAGTAAAACGCAAGAATAGCTTTGCGTGTTCAGATTGCCCGGGCTTTTATAATGTCAAAGCTCATTTCACTAGGGTCTGTTGCCTGCAACTCAACTTGAATGCCATCCAATTCTCTCTTGAATCTATCTTTTGAGCTTGCATACACCATCTTACTTCTCACTCTTGATGTATCTGGTGACCTGTTAAAAAGAAAAATGAAGGAATTTGGAGAGTTTTTCTTGGAATATATGTTAAATGAATGAAATAAAGGTAGACTGATTTGGGGTTGGCATATATACCATGCAATGAAGAAAATTTTGCTTTTCTGACAGTTCTCATCAGTGGTGAAATCGAAATCAAAGACGGCATAGCGACATTCATCGGCAGGTAGAGCCGCAGTGAAATCTTCATAGGTTTCTTGAGGGCTTCCAACTTTCTCAACCACCACCTGCTGCTCTTGAATCTTGAAAACAATGAACCTATAGTTTCTCTTCGCTTTTAGCTCCAAGAATTTCAGCTTACATTCATCATCAACGGCCATTCCAGATGCCGCGTTCGCCTAATCCGACATATGACCAAGAAATATATGAATCAATGAAAGATTTCCGACCAGCATCTCTAAATTCTAAATTAAACAACATTTCTAACATGGCATGTAAGAAGAACTCACCATTTTTTCGTCCAAAGGAATTGAGTTATGTAAGGAGGAGCAGGAGGAGGAGGAGAGGAAGAAGAAGGAAAAGAAGAAGAAGAAGAAGAAGAAGAAGAAGAAGAAGAAGAAGACAGAGAGAAATGAAGTAGGGGATAAAGTGGGAAGAGATCCTTAGTTGAGGGGAGATATTATGAGGCGAGAGGAATACGGTGGTGAAGAGAAATTTGAGGGCAAAACAATGGTAAACAACTCTCCAAGCTTTAAAGGCTAACCATGTCCGCAACAATAGTTGTTCTTTACGTGTTGATTTTCAGGAAAACGCACGTTCATTTCTGGTTGCATGGCCAGGATTTTTGTTGCCTATTTTGAGTAAAACTTCTTTTGACATTTTATCCCTTATTATCAGATTTCATCACACAAATTTGTATACTTCGGCCTTGCATTTCATGTTTCAGCCTTGATTAAGATCACTAATAAATTATAGTAAGAATTAATCACTCACAATATGCAAGGGTTATTTAATACCAGTTTAATGAGATAAATTTTAAGGGTTTGAAAAAAATATTAATAGTTTATTTAGATGTCTCATTGGATTAACTCTTACATAATAAATGGATTAATATTGCATAGGTGTATCAAGGACGAGTTTAAGATTTTATCATAAATATCAAGCGGTTAATTTAAGGTAATTAACGTTATTTACTTCCAAAGCAATTAAACTATATTTATTTATTCGATTATTTGATAAACATATTATATTAAAAGTTTTTCATATATAAATCTCTCTACTTATTAAAGTTATACATAATAATAATAAAAAATTTATAACTTTAGAGTTTGTGTAACAAAAAGAAAGGAAAAGGATCAAAAGAGAAATTAATTTTTTCCGTCAAATCCAATTATTGAATCCAACGCCCACATTAAAATCAAATAACCTTATTGTTGTAGGATTATTTTTTATGAAATATTAAATTTTAATTTACCTAACATCAAAATTTAGAAATAGTTAAAAATAAATTCTAATCAACCATGTTGAAATGACTCTATAAATATTTGTATTTCACATAGTTTCATTTTTCATACCCATTAAGCATATAAATAAATGGGGTATGGTCAACCACACATCTTCATAGCATACATATCTCTAGCAAACTAATCTATATATCTATGAAGTTGCAGTTTATCATATATAGATTGCACACACCAACACCGAGGTCCAAGCTCATGGGTCATGGCTCATTCCAAAATTTTAATAAGATGGTTCATGCATTTGAGCCCGGTTTCTAAAACCTAGCCCCTACCCAATGGAACTTTCTTTATTATTGTAAACTTACCAGTCAACCAAAATTTAGAGTGGCGGCATTGTTGGGGCAACGCCCAAGAACTTCACACCACTGGCGGGTCCTGGTGCAACAATACCAGAGCTTCGGATCTCAGCCAGTCCTCTTTGTGTATTTGCTCCTGGTGCCTCACATAATTTCGGAAGGAAAACACCTGCCAAGATATCAAGTATTAGTTTTTAAATTTAATTTAATTATTGCTCTTGCATGCTCTTCTAGTACTGTTAAAAGACGTTACCTTCTCCCGCGGCGAGATTGAAGTAAAAGTCGGCGACGTTGGGTCAGCTATTGTAGCACTGAGGGGAGCAAACATTTGGGTGAAGCGAGACTTAAGGAGGGAATCGGATAAGATGCCGAAGCATTTTCTGCCAAGCCCGCATGCTTTGACATACTGGTCGATCTCAATCCAGTTGCTGATCTTATCGTCTTCGATCTCCGATGTCTGGCATGTGAATTCATCCTTGCCGCTCCTCTTGACGTGCTTCTCTAGCACGCAGCGTTTACCGGCCGATGATACCGGGTACGTGCAGGTGTCTTCGTCAAGTGGTTCACATGTTATTTCCCTTGCAACCAAAATTATACAGTTTCATCAAAGTGTTGCCATCTTGATATTACAACTTTGCATGTTTTTTAATTAAAGTGCTTGATTTGAGAACCTAGGGTGGCTTGACAGAAGGCGGCAAGCAGTGCAAGAGCAAGGACTGGTAAGGCCTTGAAGCTAAAGTTGGAAGCCATGGTTTTCGAATGGAGAGAACACCATGTTGTTCCAATAGGGTCGGAAGCGTGTAAATTATTGTACTAAAAAATCACACAAAGTTCAATTCCCAGGGAAGAGAGGTGGATCACATGGATCTCTTAAATACCAAGTCTTTCCTTAGACAGAATATCCCTTCTATAGTAATTTAATAGCACAATTAAATACTACTATTATACCCTCAAATATTGAAAGAAAAATAGGACAAGAAAGAACACAAGAGATTTAACGAGGTTCGGTAAATTATACCTACGTCCTCGGGCACTAACACCAAATGATAACTTTACTATCTCCAAAGTATTACAAACAAATAGAATTCCTTAAGAATTCTCAAATGGGAGAAGAGAGAAAACTAAGAGAGAAAGATTGGTTGGGATGAATTGAAATGAGAAATGAGAAGGCCTATTTATAGTTGAGGTTTAAGGACCAAACAATAAATAGCCCATTATCTCAAGGACCAAAAAAAAATTATCCCATGCCACTTTTTCAAAGTCAACTTTAGGGTGCTAAACTTGCACCACTTTGTATTGTTTGCCATTAATGTTGTCTCCCATTAATGTTAACAATCTCCACCTTGAAGATTTGATTAGGATAATCACATCTTCACACACTTCCTTCAACTCCCCAAATTCGATAAAGCTATCTTTTGTAGTGCCTACAAATGCACTCTCGAGCGCCATACACCTGAAGGTGCTCAAATTCTCAGGATGTTAATCAAGTTCAAACAATGATTAAACTTGATTGTTGTTACCACCTTGGTCATCATATCTGCGGGATTATCTGCTGTTGGAATCTTCTGAAGTAGAATTTTTCCTTTTTCAAAGACTTCCCGCACAAAGTGATATCTTACGTCGATATGTTTGATTCTTGAATGATAGACTTGATTTTTCGCTAAATGAATAGCGCTCTGACTGTCACAATATAAACTTATGTGACTTTGAACAACTCCTAAGTCTTTCAACAATCCATTAAGCCAAATAGCCTCCTTAACAGCTTCTGTAACTGTCATATATTCTGCCTCTATAGTAGACACAGCTACTGTAGACTGTAAGGTAGACTTCCAACTCACTGGGGCTTTCGCAAGAGTAAACAGATACCCCGTAGTTGAACGACGTTTATCTAAATCACCAGCAAAGTCGGAATCAACATATCCAACTACAAACTGACCAAGTGCTCCATCCTGTTCAAAAATTAAACCAACATCTACGGTTTTTCGAAGATACCGTAGAATCCATTTCACAGCTTGCCAATGTCCTTTTCCAGGATCATGCATATACCTGCTCACAACTCCAACAGCTTGTGAAATGTCAGGCCTCGTACACACCATCGCATACATCAAACTCCCAACTGCATTAGCATATGGGACTTTCGCCATATATTCTCTTTCATCTTCAGTCTTCGGAGATAATTGAGCACTAAGTTTCAAATGAGAAGCAAGTGGGGTACTTACATGTTTTGTGTTTTCATTTACACCAAAACATTGTAATACCTTTTTCTGATATTACTTCTGATTTAAACAGAGCTTGCCTCTCGGTCTATCTCTACTTATCTCCATGCCGAGAATCTTCTTGGCCTCACCTAGATCTTTCATCTCGAACTCTTGATTCAACTGAGCCTTCAGCTTATCTATCTCATTTTGGCTCTTCGAAGCGATTAACATATCATCAACATACAAGAGTAGATAAATGAAAGATCCGTCATGTAGCTTCTGCAAATATACACAATTGTCATATTTGCTTCTTGTGTACTTCTGCCTTCTCATAAAGCTATCAAATCGCTTGTACCACTGCCTCGGGGATTGCTTCAATCCATATAGTGATTTGTTAAGCTTACAAACCCAATTTCTACCATCAGCATCTGTGTATCCTTCTGGCTGAGTCATATAGATCTCCTCTTCTAACTCACCATGCAAGAAAGCCGTCTTAACATCAAGTTGAGCTAGCTCCAAATTCAACTGTGCTACCAAGGCCAACAAAATTCTAATGGAAGAATGCTTCACAACAGGGGAAAATACATCATTGTAGTCAATTCCCTCCTTCTGAGCGTAGCCTTTAGCTACCAATCTTGCCTTGTAGCGAATATCCTTCTTGCTAGGAGATCCATCTTTCTTTGCGAATACCTACTTGCATCCGATTGCCCTTTTACCTTTCGGTAATTGCGCCAACTCCCAAGTATTGTTCTTCCGAAGAGACTGCATTTCTTCATCCATGGCGCTTTTCCATTTATCACTTTCTAAGCTTTGCATTGTTTCTTGATAAGTGATAGGAATATCATCAACAACGGGAAGGGCGTAGGCCACCATATCAGTAAATCGAGCAGGTTTACGAATTTCTCTCCGTGGCCTTGCAACTGCAACTGGTTCTGGTGTACTTAGTGGTTCTTGGGTCAGAACCTCTTCAACCTCTAATTCCTCCATTGTGGCTAGAGAATTACTTATTAACTGGGCAAATCCCCATCTGCTCAAACTCAACCTGTTTTGGAGTACACTCCACCTGCTGTGGAGTATTGCTCGTCTGAATATCTTTATCTGCTACCTTTTTCAATGTGGTAGATTCATCAAAGGTAACATCTCTGCTACAGATCATTTTCTTTGTGCTTAAGCACCAAAGACGAAATCCCTTCACTCCAGAAGTGATTCCCACAAAGAGAGCTTTCTTTACCCTCGGATCTAACTTTGACTCCTTCACATGGTAATATGCAGTGGTTCCAAACATATGTAAGGAATCATAATCTATAGCTGGTTTTCCAGACCATACCTCCATAGGAGTTTTTCTTTCTAATGCAGATGATGGCAAACGATTAACAAGATGGCCAGCGTATGTCACAGCCTCAGCCCAAAATTGCTTGCCCAATCCAGCATTGGACAACATACATCGAACTTTCTCCAGCAATGTTCGATTCATACGCTCTGCCAATCCATTCTGTTGTGGTGTATCCCTAACTGTGAAGTGTCGAACAATACCATACTCTTGGCACACATCGAAGAACGGATCACTTTTATATTCCCCTCCATTGTCCGTCCTAAGCCGCTTGATTTTCTTGCCAGTCTGGTTTTCGATCATAGTTTTTCATTTAAGAAAAACTCCAAGCACTTCATCTTTAGTTTTCATGGTATACACCCAAACTCTTCTGGAAAAGTCATCAACAAAAGTAACAAAGTAGTGTTTTCCTCCCAATGAAGGTGTCTTGGAAGGCCCCCACACATCTGAGTGAATATATTCCAAAATACCTTTTGTGTTATGGATAGCAGTGCCGAATTTCACTCTCTTTTGCTTTCCCAGAACACAGTGCTCACAAAATTTTAATTTGCAAGCCTTTGCACCTTTCAACAATCCTTGCTTTGCCAAAATTTGCAAGGATTTTTCGCTAGCATGTCCCAACTTCATATGCCACAACTGTATTGAGTCCAATTCTTTGTTGCCGGAAGCTGTAGCGACTGCTCCAATAACTGTACTACCTTGGTAGTAATACAAGTTATTTTTCCTGATGCCCTTCAATATCACAAGTGCGCCAGATGTCACTTTCAAAACCCCATCTCTCATAGTAACAACTGAACCATTGGATTCCAAGGCTCCCAATGAGATGAGATTTTTCTTCAAACTGGGCACGTACCGAACGTCAGTCAGAACTCTGGTTGATCCATCTTTATTCTTTAATTGGATTGAACCTATCCCAACAGTTTTACAGGCATTGTCATTGCCCATATAAACAACTCCTCCATTTAGTTCTACTAAATCAGAGAACCACTCCCGGTTAGGGGACATATGATAGGTACAACCCGAATCCAATATCCACTCATCTGAATGGAACGATGATGATGATGCAACCAGTGATAGTTCAGAGTCACTAGTATCATGCTTAGCAACACAAGCATCTACAGCAGCTTTTCCCTTATTCTTCAGCTTTGGACAATTTTTCTTCCAGTGGCCTTTCTCATGACAAAAAGCACATTCATCTTTCCCGAGTCTGGACTTTGACTTTGATCTCCCCTTTTGAGTTTTCTTCCGAGTGTATGAACGACCTCGGACTACTAAAGCTTCTGTATCTCTGATTGAGTTTTTCTGTTTGTCCTTCTTTCTCTGTTCATAACTGTATAAGGCCGCACAGACTTCGCTCAGAGATATATCACTCCTGCCATGAAGTAGAGTAGTTTCTAGGAACTCAAACTCCTCAGGAAGTGACCCCAACAGCATCAAAGCCAAATCTTCATCTTTGAATGTCTCATCCATATTCAGCAAATCAGTGACTAACTGATTAAATTTGGTGATATGATCATTCATTGTGGTACTTGGGACGTATGTGAAGCGAAACAGTCTTTTCTTCAAGTGGAGCTTATTTTAACTGTTTTTCTTCAAAAAATTTTCTTCAAGTGCCACCCACAACTTATTTGCAGAAGTCTCCTTTGAAAAAGCATACCTCTGCTCTCGAGAAAGGCATGATCGAATTGTGCCACATGTCAACCGATTGATCGCCTTCCAATCTTTCTCCTGTACATCATCTGGTTTTTCTTCATCAATGGCAATGTCTAGACTCTGCTGAAAAAGGGCATCTAGAACCTCACTTTGCCACATACCAAAATGGCCTGTGCCATCAAAGATCTCCACGGCCAGTCTTGCATTTGCAATTGTCGGTCTTGTCCACATGGACGATGTTGAAGCTCCTACACCGACCGTTTTCTCCATAATCTTTCAATATATACCTAAGGAAATCTTTTCTGATGTGGAAGATCAGTTTAAACTGCAACCACAGAGCATACTACGATTAACCTTCGGCTCTTGATACCACTTGTTGTTCCAATAGGGTCGGAAGCGTGTAAATTATTGTACTAAAAAATCACACAAAGTTCAATTCCCAGGGAAGAGAGGTGGATCACATGGATCTCTTAAATACCAAGTCTTTCCTTAGACATAATATCCCTTCTATAGTAATTTAATAGCACAATTAAATACTACTATTATACCCTCAAATATTGAAAGAAAAATAGGACAAGAAAGAACACAAGAGATTTAACGAGGTTCGGTAAATTATAACTACGTCCTCGGGCACTAACACCAGATGATAACTTTACTATCTCCAAAGTATTACAAACAAATAGAATTCCTTAAGAATTCTCAAATGGGAGAAGAGAGAAAACTAAGAGAGAAAGATTGGTTGGGATGAATTGAAATGAGAAATGAGAAGGCCTATTTATAGTTGAGGTTTAAGGACCAAACAATAAATAGCCCATTATCTCAAGGACCAAAAAAAAATTATCCCATGCCACTTTTTCAAAGTCAACTTTAGGGTGCTAAACTTGCACCACTTTGTATTGTTTGCCATTAATGTTGTCTCCCATTAATGTTAACACACCAAAAAAAGAGAAAAAGAAAAAGAAAGATTTGTTGGGTTTCGTTATGGAGCGTGATGGGGGAAGGAAAGGGTTCTTTATAGTATCACAAGTCACAACATAATGTTCTCAATAAACTCATAATTCTGCGCACACTACAAAAATATAAGTAGAGTTTTTTTTTGTTTCTTTCCACAAACTCAGCTCAGATTGATTTGACTATTAATATGTTTTATTTTATAAATAAATTTAAATAATAATAAAAAATGTGTTACATTTAGGTTGAATTGGACTATGTTGGCATAAATTCATAAATTTTGTAATGATGTGAGCTGAAATTTCTAGAAATATATTTTTTTGAAAGATTCATGGCAATTTTAACTTATGTTTTCATAATAAGACCCGTACCTCGCGGGCTAGGTCCGGTAGTGATAATAAAATAATTTATTTATATATACACAGGAATAGTATGTGAAAGAAAAGAAACATTTACAACTTCAAATTAGAAATGGAGAGTAGCCCTACTTTTGATGCACGGGACATGAAGAAATGGTGGATATTGGTGGGAACCGACCAAGGGTGACCTTGCTTTGCATGTCAAGGAGTCTATTCGTCGCGCAGAAATGCCCCCATCACTCATCACGCTGTGCTTTCAAAACCAGAAGTTTGGCATATGGTCTGAATTTTTTACCCGTAATTGGGGTGCAGCATCTCAATTAGAAGGGAAGTGAACCCATTACTATTACTTTTCACTAGCTTCCAAAGACTAGCATCAACTATTTAATTATACACAATTCTTGTAGTGATTTTATTTTAGTTATTTAAATAAAAAAATTTGTGATTTGATCATTATTGTTACAATAATTTATTATTTTGATTACTTAATCGCTAAATTCTTAATGATAGATAGCTGATTAGGTATGCAGTATCATCATTTTAACTTTTTTTATTGATTATTGTTCATCATTTATAATTCTAAATTGAATGAGTGATAATTGAGGATTTTTATTTGCTAATGCATCGATAAATTATTTTTCAATCACAAAAATAGATTGAGGGAGATGATGATGATGATGATGAAGAAGAATAGTAAGTGAATGAAATTGAGAAAAATATCAACACAAAACTAATTGTAATTGTAATAATCCGTAAGACCAGCCAAAAAGAAAAGAAACACCATGACCACAAAATAGCAGGAAACTAAAAATCAATAGAACCAGCCAATTATAAGTTAATACCCACTAAATTCATACAACTACTGAATGAAGCAATAACTTCAATCCCTTGATGATACAATTATCCATACAACTAATTTGTAGTAAATAAAACACATAATCAATCTTTTCATGATGGTATAAAAGTTTGAATAAATAAAATTGTTTTGGATTTCCATTCATCAACCTTGCAACTTTTATTTAAACATCATTTCGAGTAGGGCATGTTATCTTGGAAACCACCTCATATAACTTTTCACAAGTAGGTCTTGATCTTTCTTAAGTTTTCTTCATTACCACATACTCCTTGATTGATGTAGCCGATTCACTCACCCAAATCATCTTTTTCCATTTATTTTAACGTGAACTTTCAGTTGGAGTAAAAGAAGGTGAAGCTTTAGCTCTGTTTATTTGGTAAGTTTACTTCATTTCCAATTTCTCCTCCTATACATTCATTAGCACCTTTACTTGTTCTTCTATCTCTACCACAAAAGATCATAATATCATCTCATATATTCAATCACCTTATTGCTTACTTAAGATTAATCTAAACTGTCAAATAAGAAAATACCACAAGAATTTTTGAAGAAAGATAAAACACCATATAATAATATAGCTTAATAAACTTTATGAAAACAAAATTTAGAGGCTATGTAAATGTAAACATATAAAAGAAATACAAATTACAAATTTTGAAGTAATCATTCCAAAAATGGAAATTACCTACTATGATAATTACTATTGTCTTTTCTATATGCCACAAGATTTCATTAATTTAATAAAAATGAATTTCCGTAATAAAAACATGATGATTCCTCTCAATTTTAAACTCTCTTTTTTATATATATATTTTCTATAGTGAAATTGAGCTTCAAAGTAGAGTTGATATACTCACTAGCAACATCATATGCTTGAGGTTTAAATTCATTTGTTACAATTTTTTAACCTATCCATTTCCCAATTTCAATTTTGTCTTATAGGTAATGCAATTCACAAAAAACTAGGTTCTTTTAGATATAAACCAGCATTGACTTAGTTTAATTACCAACGTGAGACTTGGACTTACGATTATCAATATTGTATTGATAAATATACTCGTATTTTATTTTTTATATTCATACATATCAATATTTATGTGTTTTTGGTATATCATTTTGAATATATTAATATTTTTAAATTTTATATATACACAAAATATATATTTATAATATAATTCTAGTTTTTAATAACATATATATTATATGCAAAAATACTTTAATAACATAAGTATAAAAATGTATATATGTAAATATAAATTTTAAAAGAATCAATTAGGTTAAATAACATTATTTTATTATTAACAAAAATATTAAAATCTTGTAACTAGTTAATACACTCTGGCTTTTGATGAAAACAAACCAAAACATAATGGAGATATGTGATTAAAATGGACATGTCTGATTGGAGTCATTAAAGTGAAGGTGGACTTGAATTTACCATGACTTACGGGGAAAAGAGCCAAAATAAATTACCTTTGTACTTGATGTGTAGTGACCACTAAGACTTACGATTGGAAAACAATAAGTTGAAATCCTTTTTATGGAAAGAAATACTTGATGTTTTTCATGAGTAGAATACATTGCAAGAAAATATTGGGGGAGAGGAGTTAACAGTTACTATGCCACTAATTTAATTAACATGAGGAAGAACACTGTTATAGTAACTCAACAGAAGTAGAGTCTTTTGTAATTTTCATAACTCTTATCACATATATGTTTCCATTGAATTTCACCATTTCTGTTTTTGAGAGTTGAATTCATTAGTCTTTATTTGAACAAAAGAATATGGACTTTTGAGGAAACCATATATAATTTTAAGGCCCATCAAAAAGTTACCAACTAAAACATTAATTATAAGGGCCCAACCGGGTTCGAACCGGTGACCTCTTGATCTGCAGTCAAATGCTCTACCACTGAGCTATAGACCCCTGGTGTTAAGGGCTCATCAAATTATTATTTAAAAAGATACTGTGAAGACCAGCTTTACTTACTCCTGTTCCAACACCATTGCCTAGCTTTTGTTTTCAAACAAACTACTTTCTTTATTCTAAATTTGTGCTATCTTTCTAATTTGTAAATTTTCTGCTAAAAAAAATTAAAACAATTATTCTGTCAATTGGTAATAAATTTTCTAAACTTATTAGCTTCTAAATTTAAACTTTTGGTACCAAGTAAAAAGGAGGACAAGTACCATGAAACACTCCTCCTCCTCAGTTCTCATACATATTCAAGATCAAGTCAATCTTTCTAATATCATTTTAACATTTACTTATATCACATTAACCAAAACTCATTACAATTAATTCTCAAAATTTGTTATCCAAAGTCAAGTTTGTAGTACCAAGTCTAAATTTTACAATTCCCAATCTTATAACTCCACTAAGACTGAGGAAGGAGTGATAATCATTATTGTTAGGTATGAGGCATTAATATTTTCCTTCACATGAGGATTATAGCTATATAGATGCACTCTATATCACTTCCAAATTCTTACATATAATGGAAGGCCACTTTGGTACATCTAAGGGAAATGAAAAACGTGTACTAAATACTAGTCGTCAGGATCTCCCTTTCTTCTTTTTAAATATAAATAAAAAGGCACCCATTGTATATTCAGATGTTTGTGGATATTCCATTTTTTTCTTTTTTTTTAAAATTTAAATATTACAATTTTTAAATAATATTCGGATTTGGTTGATAAAATATATTATTCGTTACAAATTTGAAACAATACAAATATATATTTATTATTGAATTCAGTATTATATATTTAGATAACTAATGTGGATTCGGATATCTGAATCTTTTGATTACAAAATGCTTATAATATAATAAGAATTTTAGTGAACTTTAGATATCTAGAAAAAATAATTGAAAGTTAATTTTTCTTACTCATATATAATAATATTTAATTTAAATATAAAAATTCAAATATCTAACTTATTGTCACTCCTATGGCGATATTTGTAATTAAATTTAATGATGTTATAAATAGTAAATAAAAGCATCTCGAAAGTTAAAAAGTATTTTCTTTTTAGTACTGATTAAAAATTACTTTATGAAGAATGAATAGTAAAATTGATGAAGCTGAAAATCATCTTAAATTTTGTATGAATGAGATATACATGGATAATTGTATATTGCTCATAAGTATTTAATCGATAGGTGGTAATGCCACGTAATTGCCTTAGGATAAGGGTCGGAGGGAAAAGAAGTTGTATTGGATATTTCCATGATTATTGTTTTTCTTTTTTTCCTTTTTTTTTTCTTCAAATTATAAACTAATTCAAATGTCGGTAATGCACAAATTAATCATGTCTGCTTAACATTATTAACATCTTATTTATCTTTATCAATAACACGATATAGCAATTTGTATTTTTTATTTGTACAAAGTTGCACTTTATCTAGAAATAAATTATTTGATTTATATATATATATGTGTTTTTTTCTTTTTATTAAGACATGATATTTTTTTGGTTTAAATGATAAAAGTTGATAAAATTATAAAAAAAATGTGATCAACATGCGAGAATAATACTTATATTATTGAATCTCAAACACTATTGATGATTTAAGATAATTGGCTAAGAGATCAATTGAGTCTTAGCTTGATTGGTATTGATATTATCATCAATGCAGAAAGACGTAGATTCAAATGTGTTATAATAAAAATACATTATCCTCCTATTTAAATATTAATGAGGGACTTCAAATAACTCTAGATATTGTAAAAAAAAAAGTAAATATGATAAAAACTAGAAATAAAAATATGATTTTAATTTTAAAATTACTCAAAAGAAAATAAAAAGGTAATAGAACAAAATGCGGCTAAAAGTTATATTTGTTGGGTTCAACAATAATTGCCCTGTACACGTGAAGCGTTCTTAGTTTAATCTATATACGTTTTATACTGGTGGAGTTATAAAATGAAGGGTAAATGTGGACTCCAACCAAATCTTTTAAGGACTTTTGACTCTTTCTTTAACCTTCCTTTTTCTCTTTTAACAAAAATCACTTACAACCTAAATTAACTCCTTTTTTTTAAAAAAAATTTGAAAAACCTATATAATAAATAAAATTAAAAATTTGTTTTCAATAATAAAAATATGCTGGTGCATTATTTTCTTATAATAGAAACATAAAAAAATAAAATAAAATAAAATTTGTATTGATTCCAACCATGATAAGAAAATTTGATATTAAAAAAAAGAAGAATATTTTTATGTTTGAATGAGGGTAATTTATAAAAGAGGAAGTAAACAAAATCTTAAAAATGGAAAGCCCATTTTGGTGCTTAGCGGTACATCAATTTCATATCAGCAAAACGATTGCGAGGGAAAATTGAATGATTAGTGTTTAGGTTAAAATTAAGAAATTCATAAAACAATGAAGCTACGATGAACAACATTAGTGTGTTACGCATATTCTACCAATCAATGTCACAAAATTTCATCATTCTTACTTTTAAATTAAAGATGAAGAAGCTCAATCTGAAATATGGAATAAAAATCCAACTTATGTTTTACTAATTGGAAGCTTAAACAATTTTACTTCAAACTAAACTAAATTAAATTTTAGCTATTTTTACTTGTTGAGCTAGGGTGGGACCAATTGCATCCCTAGAAAAACACGTGGTGCTTTCTTGCAATAAAACATGGACATGGGATATGGGAAGGGAGCCGCGTAAGGGAGAGGGAAAGTCACTGATGTCTTTCACACTTCTACAGCGTTTATTCATTGAACCAAAACAAGTAAAAAAAAGATCCCAGGAAGTTGGCGCCACCGGCCACCGGAATAGTTGGGTTTTAAAATAAGATAAATGTTGAAAGCAAGGACTTGATAGCATGGTTGCAGTTAGTAGCAGTTGCATTAGTTGACCACCAACACCACCCGATTTTGTAACGCGAATTAAGTGAAAAGGCATCATAACATAGATGTGGAATGCCGCCAAGTATCTGAGTAGGTGAAATGCACTAACAATCCCTTAATTTGTAGTTAGGTTAGGCTTGCTGCAATAACTATACAAAGAGAAGCTAGTGGTTCACCTTATTAGTTTTTTTATTGCTTCAAAAGCCATGGCCTCCGGAGTCGGCTTTGCAACATTTTCTGGCAGGTTTTAGTGGTCGAACCAAACTACATACTCGTCTCCCGACTTCCATCTTTTCATTATTAATAATCTCACTTCTTTTTAACTCAAACACAGGTTTAAATTTTAAAGACAATATTGTTATAAAAATAATTACGACAAAATAGACAAAAAAAAGATAATAATAAAAAATTCATAATTAAATTTTTAACAACTCTGATCAACATACGAATTTTGAATGTATTAAAATAAGACTTTTTTTCATTATTAATAGCACTACTAAAAAGAGGTAAAGTAAAGTAGTTTTATTTAATACCTAAAAGGTTTTTTTATGTTTGGAAACGTATTTTATTATTAATGACACTACTAAAAAAATAGTGAAGTAACGTAGTTTTATTTAATAACTAAAAAGTTTTGTTATGTTTGGAAATGTATTTCATTATTAATGATACTATTTAAAAAAAAAGTGAAGTAACATAAAAAGTTTTTTTATGTTTGGAAATGTATTCTATTATTAATGACACTGTTAAGAAAAAAAGGTTAAGTAACGTAATTTTATTTAATACCTAAAAAGTTTTTTTTTTATGTTTTGAAATGTATTCTATTATTAATCACACTAATAAAAAATGGTGGAGTAACGTAATTTTATTTAATACCTAAAATGTTTTTTTTTATGTTTGGAAATGTATTTTTTTATTAATGAGACTATTAAAAAATGTAAAGTAACGTAGTTTTTTATTTAATAACTTTTTTTTTATGTTTGGAAATGTATTCTATTATTAATGACACTATTAAAAAAAAGTGAAGTAACGTAGTTTTATTTAATACCTAATTTTTTTTTAATCTTTGGAAATGTATTCCATTATTAAAAAAGTGAAGTAACGTAGTTTTATTTAATACTTAAAAAGTTTCTTTTTTTAATACAATAGGTTAGTGTTTGGTATATTAGTAATATTTTTTATTATACAAGTAATCTTAAAAATTGTCATTATCTCTTTTTCAAATATTTATTTTTTTAAAATTTTACTATATCAAGACACTTATCAACCCTGGCTCGACTTGTAGAGTGTAAAAACTCCATTAACAATGTACCAAATATTATTTCATAATATTAATATGAGATATACTTCATGTCCATTTTACAATCCATATTCAGGGTTCTTAGTTGCCCCTCGCAACAATATTGTATTCAATGATCGAAATTGAGTCATTTCCTTAAGAGTGCAATGTGTCCCAACCACTTGTTGGTCAAATGTTATGATTTTCATTTATATGCATGTAATTTTTTAGATTTATCAAAAAATAATAATAATAATAAACATAAATACCTTCAAAATTGTTGCAGGCCAATTTTGGCCTACCACAAATTGAACCAATTTACAACCAAAAAAAAAACCACCTAATTTATCCAAACCTCAATTAGCCCACATCCATCTAAATTAACTCAACTACCCAAACTCAAAATTAAAAAAAATATAAAAATTCCTAGCCCAATAATATAGCCCAAATTAGAAAAAAAAAGAAGGGAAAACCTAACCCTAGCCTCAACTTTCGGTGCCACTTGCCTCTGACAACCCTACCAGTCATTTCCATACCTTGCAAAAAGTAAAGCAAACAAGCAAGACAAAAAAAATAGCAAAAGTAGTAATAAAAAACTTGTAAAATGGCTATAAAAAGCCAAGCAAAAAGAAAAAAGGGGGAGAATTTTTTTAGTTTTGATTTCCTTTGACTGTTGTTCTGTTTTTGAAAAAAAGAAAAAGACTGTTAGACAAATGTATTGAAAATCAAAAAGCAAAACAACAGAAGAAAAAAGGTGGATTTTAATCTCTATTTCTCTTATTCCTTTAGTTTATTTCTTTCCTTTTTTTTGTTTTCTTTCGATTCAATCTCATAGTTTTTTATTATAAATTATTTTTAAATAAAAAGAAAAAAGAAAAATTTACCTGGATCTTGGTGCCCCTGACCACTGTCGACGGTGGAAGCCCCGGCAGCTTCAAAGAGACACAATGACGGCGACAAAAATGGGTTTAGAAACCTTAACCGAAAAAGGGGAAAGGAGGTGGGGTGTTCTTTGTTTGCTTAAACAAAAATGAAGTAAATAATAAAAAATAAAAAAATAACAAAGATGAAATGGAGTCACAAATACTAGGCCAAGCATGTTTCTGCTTTTGGGACAAATTGTGTAAATGGTCTCTCCTCCTTTCTGGTCATTTCAAATCAGCTCATTGTTACTTTTAAATTCCGCCCAAAATATTATTTTAATTACATTTTAGTACTGGTTGGAGTGGCACCGTTTTGATGGTATGGGAATATTCCCAATTCGGTCCTCCACTTTTGTGCGTATTTCATTTCAGTCTCTTTTTTTTTGTTTATTCATCTGTTTGTTACATTATATCCCTCACATATATATTAAGGACTTTAATGCTTACTTTCTAAATATTTGTTGTTCTTATTATCTTCATTTAAATATTTGTTATTTTATCATTTTTACGCTGCTAATATTTATTTATTTGTCTATTCATCTATTATTTATTTCCTTTTATATATTTCCCCGTATTTCCCTTTCATTATTTTCCTTTTACTTTACTATTATTATTATCATATTATTAAATTAATTAGCTTTGCATTATTATTACTATTACTATTATATTTCTTTTATATTTATTTATCTATTCCTTTTTTTTACATACATATATTTTACTTTGTTTTACCATTTATTTATATCCCTTTATGATTTTAAAACTTTGGTTATTATTATATTGTTATTTTTCTCAACCTTCACATATTATTATTATTATTGTTATTATTATTATTTTTACTATCTAATGTATTATTATACTTATTTTTACCCCTGTTATATTTATTATTAATATTAGTATATATTTTATTGTACGTATATATATACTTTTATATATAGTATTATTTTTATATATCATTATATTTATTATTATGCTTATTATTTTCACTATTGTTACTTATTATTTTATTTTAGTATTATTATGTATTATTTGGTATACATACATCTTTCTGTACATATTGTTATTATACATATATTATTTTATTATGGTATTAATACATTTTTACTTTTTTTTCTTTTATTGTAAATATTATTTGTTATTACTCTAATATTTTAATATTATGTTATAATGTTTTTTATTAATCACTTCATTATATCATGTTTGCACCGTTTTATTTATTTATGAATTTTTATTTTAAAAAAATAGTTTATTCATTTTTTTCTTCTTCTTTTTATTTATAAATAAGGCAACGTGCCGATTTAATATTAAGCCATTGATTTCATCGCTATGTTGGGTGAATATCATCGGCTAGTGTTAAAAATGGGACGTCCTTTTTTAAAAAAATTGAAAAATTTAAAAATTCTCGTGTTTTGAAATAGGATATTTATTTTTGTGATTATTGGTAAGTGATCAAACTTTATTTTTAAAATGTAGATGAGGATATGTAATTTGTCAAAATTTTAATGCTGAAACTTTTCGCGTTTCCAAAAATTTTCGTGTTTTAAAAAAAATTCGGATCCCAAAAATTTTCGTGTTTTCAAAATTTTCGTGTTTTAAAAAATTCTCGTTTTTCAATCGGATCACGGTTAAATGACAAATTGAATTCGTATTTTTGAAAATCAAGACAACACATGTTTAATAAAGATACCAATTTTGGGTGTCATGAGGGTGCTAATACCTTCCTCGTGCGTAACCGACTCCCGAACCCTATTTTTCTCAGGATTTTCGCGTAGACCCAAGTTTGGCCTTCGTTTTTGTTCAGAATAACTTTCTTTTCTAAAAAGATGATTTATTAGGTGTCCGATCACACCTAGAAAAAGATCGGTGGCGACTCCTTTTTTTTTAAACCGAAATTCCATTTTCAAATTTTCAAATAATCGCTCAATTAGCGACCGAAGCGAATTTTTATGTCGCTACAAAATGATATTTTTACTTTATAAAATAAATGAGTAATTGATAATTTCCTAACAAAATTAAAACCCGATTGATAAATGATACCAACTCAATCAATATATATTACATAATGTGAGATAATGTATTTAAGCACGCAGGGGATTCACAATCAAGTAGTACAATTTTATGTGAGTTGTTCATCATAATAAAGGGTTAAATATACTTAAAGTCATTAAATTATTAAAAAAACTATATTTTGATCATTCAATTTAAAAAAATACAAAAAAGTCATTGAATAAATTGAAAGTTATTATTGAAGTGATTTAGTTTGTTTTTTAAAGGTTTAATTAAATTGAGATATGAAGATAGGTGGAAACACATATTGGTATAGTCTAAGATAACATGTTGTCTTAAAACCTTTGAATGTAAGTGAAGCAGGTTTTGCATTAAGATATGGGAATTTGTTTGACAACATCCCCCAAACACGTTTATATCAAGAAAAAGAAAAGGGAAAACCATGTTGGTATGAATTTCAAAACTTGAGAAGCTTAGACGAAAACTTTGAAATCTTTATGTTTAAAACTACAAAATAAGTGGTTTTCAAACTCAATAGTTAGTTCAACTGTTTAACTAACAGAGCAGTAAACAAAAATTATCTTGGTTAAGCCTCCTAAACTTTCATATATATCCACATAGAGATGCTAACCACTGGAGATCATGATATGTATTCCTATTCGTTGATTAGATTTTATTGTGAGGGAGTCATTCAGGTGATGCACTGTATGACATTTCTTGGCGGGTAAGACGTGGCCGGAGCTGGGCCTAGCTCATGCGCAAACGTAACTCCTCTTCTATAATTCCATCTTTCCACTTTCTCACTAAAAATATTACTAGCTACCCAATCCATTCCCCCTCATTTTGGAACTTAGCCTCATTTGATGGGTATTTGTATTTTCTTTTTATTCTTTTTTTGACCTTTGATTTATCACTCTTTGACTTCTAATAATTCAATATTTTGATATTTGGCTCCAACAAAACTCTTTTTTTCAATTTGTTTTATATGCATGAAAAATGATTTCTCTTTTTCTCTAAACAAAATATAATAATATATTCTATTTGATGTTATGAGTCAATCGGATATTAATTGAGTTAAAAAAATATAAAAATATCTTTTCATTTTTTAAAATAAATTATATATTTGAGGGTATTTTAGTTTTTTTTTACCTTAAAAAGCCAATAAAATTATGTATATGATAAAATTTGTACCCATACCAATTACATCTAAAAAATCCAAATTTACAACTTAATCAAAACTTTATTTTAATTTACTCATATATTATGCATACACGAAATTTTTGCATATTCTATAATTTTATGTATAATGATATTTTAAAAAGCAACGGTTATAATAACATGAAATTTTGAATTGTTTCTTTTATAAATGAATTGATTTGATATTCATATTTTGATTAAATCAAGAATGTTATCCTTTTATAAAGAAATTTTTTACATGAAATAAGTAATTAGACACTTATATATATATATTTCAATTTTGACTTGCAAAATTTACAAGAACAAACTTCGAAATAACGTTAAAGGGAAAAAACCACATTAAAAAAATTAAGAAATATACAAAATTATGTTACATATTCTAGTTTGGCATCTCTTTTATTTTGATTATTAATTTTTTATACAATTATTCATTTATTTATCATAAATAAAACCATGAAATTTTAAAATCATAAAAGAAAGTTGAATTCAATTAAAAGAGAGAGACTAAACGATCATCTACGTTATAAATGTGATATTGTATGTGACAACATGCATCATTATGGAATATGTCGTTGCCTTCACGTATATGCTATTTTTGTAAAGAGAAAGGGCATTTTCTTTGCAGTTGAAATATTCTAAAATTTTTTAACTAAATATCAAGCCATTCATGTAACGGAGATTATTTCATACATCATTATAAGTGTAATTAGTTTTACTTATATTGTTTAGTTGAATTGGTATTTTATAAAATAGATTCAATCCAGATGAAAATTTATCAAAATTTATTTTTTATAAAATAATAAATATTTATATGAGAGTATTTTTACTTTTTTACATTTTATAAAATATTTAAAAATAAATATTCATAATCGGATTTGAACTTAAACATTATAATTTTTAACTTAATCAATTTTATTTTTTTATAAATGTTATATTTTTTAAAATATTTGCAACTTAAGTTCAAGTCACATCATTTGTAAAACTAATTTTTTCTTGAGTTTAAACTATGAGTGAGTATTGGTACAATGGTAAAGTATTTTTTTTTTAATTCCACAAACAACTTAAAAAATTAACATGTGTCTTTTTTCTTTAATATCTATTTTGTAATATTTTATTGACCGCTATAAGATATTTGTCAACGCCCTAACTCTATTATTAACGGAGTTTAAAACTCCATTAATAGTATATCAAATATTTTTTCTTAAATTATTGTATAAAATATAAATCATTTTAAAAAAATTGTTATTCTCTTGAAATATTTCCTATTAATTACAAGTCGTGAGAGCAAAGAAGGATTATAGTAGAAATGCAAAAACTGGAAAAGAATGGAGTGTTGTTGAAACCGTATCGGAAAATGTAAGCAAAGCCATGGGTTTCAAACATTGTTCAAATCCCTAATTCTGAATATTGTTTGAACCTGCTAAAAATCCGGCTCTCTATTTTCT